>NC_138202.1:39761003-39766003 GCF_964194415.1 Vipera berus
GGCCATAAAGATGGCCATTCACTAAGCTGCTCTCTGCCAAAAGCCAAAAGCACTACCTAGCACTAAGAAGCAATCTGGAGGACCTGGGTGAGCATTTAACTTTCCTATTCTCTTAACCATCTTCCTGTGGAACTTTCCTGAAAATCTCTTTCCCCATTTTTTGAAAAAACAGTGAATATTTACTCTGGGAACAAATCTTAAACCTTAATAAAAGAAACTCAAGTAATTCAGCAAAGAAATTAAATAATTTCATCTGTATTTACTAAAAAGCTCCTATTTTTTGCTGGGGATCCACTATCCTATTTTCTCTCTAAGCTGTGAATTAAAGAAAAAAATTGGACTAATGCTACAAAAGTTCTATATTAATTTGGGGGGGAAAAGAAAGTTTTTACACTGCATTTTATATGCTATTGACGACATCCTGTGGCAAAACTTGGTACAGCAGGTAAATTTATTTTTCCGTTGTGAGAGCTGACTGAATAACAGAGCTGTCCTTGACATTATTTTTAAAGATTAGTGTGGGAATGGCCAGAATTTGGTTTCTCTCCCTTCAGCTTTTCCAGACCCCCTTAATGGGCCTCCCTGTTGGTTTCAGTGAGAGCACACTCTCCTGGCTCACAGGAGGGCTGGCATGTGGGAGGTTTGGGAAACTCTATGATAAAGCCTTCACATATATCTTTTGGTACCTTGTTTTTGTATGATCTCATAGGCACCTGAGTTATTCACTATATCCAATTATTTTCTATGTATCCTATGTTGTATGAGATTGATGTAGTTTTTGTAATGTTGGAGGTGAATAAAAGTTCAGCGGGCAGTGCTCAGGGAGTTCTTTTTCAGAGACGAGGCTGCCTGACTGGTTCAGGAGAACTCTATCGACCCGGGTCTGATTTTCTTTTCCCTTCAATAAGTTTGGGAACACCTGGAACTGAAAACAACTCTTTCAGAGGTGGATAATCTTTGATTCTTATTAAAATAGTCTCCATGGAAGATTTAGCTGCAAACAATAATGAAATGGATGAATATATCCCACCACTTGACTATAAACTGATATTGGACACAATTTTGGCAATGACAGAGCAAATTAAAGCCAAACTGTAAGAAAAATCTGACAACTTAAAGCCACCAAATCAAATTTTGACTTTAAATGAGGAAAAGATAATCCAAAACCAAACAGAAGTGGAAACTAACATTAAAATAGGAGATTTCAAAGAACAACAAATGCAACCTACAGAAAACCTTAAAGTCCAAACTTCAATGGTAACTACAAAACTTACAACTCAAAAAGCAATAGCACCTGAAGAAAGCAATACTAAAAGTGAAGACACTAAAGGCCTTCAAATACACTATATTGAGAATTCAACTAATCAAATGACAACCATAACACCAGCTACTACTTTTACCTAACCCAGATAGAATTGGAAGAAGAAAAAGATTTGACTGATCTAATGACAACTATATTACATCAATCATCAAAAACTGAATTATCAAAACAAAACTACAATGGTTACAAAGGGGACACTTTCCTTGCAAAATTGACATTTGGATACACTCCCTGGATTCAAATAAGGAGTATAGGAAGAAAGGGAGATACATTTGAGAATTTAAAGATGCCAAAAGAGAAGCCTGATTGGCACAAAAGGAAGGCAAGAGTTAGATTTAAAAAACTGAACTTGTTTCTTTTTGGGGGTTCCTAAAGATAGAGTATAAAAATACCTTTCAATGGATTAAGGGGAATCTCTAAAAAATATAACTGATTGTACATTTAGGTTTTAGATCTGTAAGGGAAAACAAAAGTAAGCTTTTAGAATATAATTCTGAACTATATTATAGAATTTGGAATGATATATCAAAAGATAGTATTTTAACCATTGATGTACGGTTAAGACAACTTATAGAATATATTAGTTGTTACTTTTGAACTTTATTATAGAATCTAGAATTTTATATATAAAAGATAGTATTTTAATAATTGTTGAATGGTTAAGACAAAAAATATCTTTCTACTAATTGATGCCCCTTCATGGATTACTGCCTTGTCGTGGCGAAGGGGCTTGCGTAATTCAATGAAGCTATGAGCTATGCCGTGCAGGGCCACCCAAGACGGAAAGGTCATAGCAGAGAGTTCTGACAAAACGTGATCCACTGGAGAAGGAAATGGCAAACCACTCCAGTATCTTTGCCATGAAAACCCTATGGACAGTACTAAAAGGCAAAACGATATGACGCTGGAAGATGAGCCCCTCAGGTCGGAAGGCGTCCAATATGCTACTGGGGAAGAGCAGAGGACTGGTACTAGTAGCACCAGAAAGAATGAAGCGACTGGGCCAAAGCCGAAAGGACGCTCAGCTGTGGATATGTCTGGTGGTGAAAGGAAAGTCCGATGCTGTAAAGATTTTTTCTCCATAGGAACCTGGAATGTAAGATCCATGAATCAAGGAAAGCTGGACGTGGTCAAACAAGAGATGACAAGACTAAACATTGACATCTTAGGTATCAGCGAACTAAAATGGACAGGAATGGGTGAATTTAATTCAGATGACCATCAGGTATACTACTGCGGGCAAGAATCCCTCAGAAGAAATGGAGTAGCCTTCATAGTCAATAAAAAAATAGGAAAAGCAGTACTGGGATACAATCCTCAAAATGACAGAATGATCTCAGTTCGAATCCAAGGCAAACCATTCAATATCACAGTAGTCCAAGTCTATGCCCCAACCACCGGTGCTGAAGAGGATGAAATTGACCGGTTCTATGAAGCCCTACAGCACCTTATAGAACTAACACCCAAAAATGATGTCCTTATCATCATGGGGGATTGGAATGCTAAAGTAGGAAGCCAAAAGATAACGGGAATAACAGGCAAGTTTGGCCTTGGAGTACAAAATGAAGCAGGGCACAGGCTGATAGAATTTTGTCAAGAGAATACGATGGTCATAGCAAACACTCTTTTCCAACAACCCAAGAGACGGCTTTACACATGGACATCACCAGACGGTCAACACAGAAATCAGATTGACTATATGCTCTGCAGCCAAAGATGGAGAAGCTCTATACAGTCAGTAAAAACAAGACCAGGAGCTGACTGTGGCTCAGACCATGAGCTTCTTGTTGCAAAGTTTAGGCTTAAATTAAAGAAAGTAGGGAAAAGCGCTAGGCCAGTCAGGTATGAATTAAATCATATCCCTGTTGAATATACAGTAGAGGTGACAAATAGATTTAAGGAATTAGATCTGATAGACAGAGTGCCTGAAGAACTATGGACAGAGGTTCGCGACATTGTACAACAGGTAGCAACCAAAACCTTCCCAAAGAAAAAGAAATGCAAGAAAGCAAAATGGCTGTCTGAGGAAGCTTTGCAAATAGCTGAGGAAAGGAGGGAAGCGAAAGGCAAGGGAGAAAAAGAAAGATACGCCCAATTAAATGCAGAATTCCAAAGAATAGCTAGAAGAGATAAGAATGCCTTCTTAAATGAACAATGCAAAGAAATAGAAGAAAACAATAGAATAGGGAGGACCAGAGATCTTTTCAAGAAAATTGGAGAGATGAAAGGAACGTTTAATGCAAAAATGGGCATGATAAAGGACCAAAATGGCAGGGACCTAACAGAGGCAGAAGAGATTAAGAAGAGGTGGCAAAATTACACAGAAGAACTATACAAGAATGAGCTTAACGTCCCTGATAATCACAATGAGGTGGTCACTGACCTCGAGCCAGACATCCTAGAATGTGAAGTGAAGTGGGCCTTAGAAAAGCTGAGCAACAACAAAGCTAGTGGAGGTGACAGTATTCCAGCTGAGCTATTCAAAATCTTAAAAGACGATGCAGTAAAAGTGCTACACTCAATTTGCCAGCAAATTTGGAAAACTCAACAGTGGCCACAGGATTGGAAAAGATCAGTTTACATTCCAATTCCAAAGAAAGGCAGTGCCAAAGAATGTTCAAACTATCGCACCATTGCACTCATTTCTCATGCTAGTAAAGTTATGCTTAAAATTCTACAAGCTAGACTCCAGCAGTATGTGGATCGAGAACTACCAGAAGTACAGGCAGGATTTCGAAGAGGCAGAGGAACTAGAGATCAAATTGCTAACATACGCTGGATCATGGAGAAAGCTAGAGAGTTCCAGAAAAACATCTACTTCTGCTTCATTGACTATGCTAAAGCCTTTGATTGTGTGGATCATAACAAACTCTGGCAAGTCCTTAAAGAGATGGGCATACCAGACCATCTTATTTGTCTCTTGAGAAATCTATATGCGGGTCAAGAAGCAACAGTGAGAACTGGACACGGAACCACTGATTGGTTCAAAATTGGGAAAGGAGTCCGGCAAGGCTGTATACTGTCGCCTTGCCTATTTAACTTATATGCAGAGCACATCATGAGAAAGGCAGGGCTAGATGAATCAAAAGTTGGAATTAAGATTGCCGGAAGAAACATCAACAACCTAAGATATGCAGATGATACCACTCTAATGGCAGAAAGTGAAGAAGAACTAAAGAGCCTCTTGTTGCAGGTGAAGAAGGAGAGTGCAAAACTTGGGTTGAAACTAAACATTAAGAAAACCAAGATCATGGCATCCGGCCCTCTCAACTCCTGGCAAATAGATGGGGAAGAAATGGAGGTAGTGACAGATTTTATTTTCCTGGGCTCCAAGATCACTGCAGATGGGGACTGTAGCCAAGAAATTAAAAGACGCTTGCTCCTGGGGAGGAAAGCCATGGCAAATCTAGACAGCACACTAAAAAGCAGAGACATCACCCTGCCAACAAAAGTGCGTATAGTCAAGGCTATGGTCTTCCCAGTTGCAATGTATGGCAGTGAAAGTTGGACCATCAGAAAGGCTGAGCGCCAAAGAATTGAGGCCTTTGAACTATGGTGCTGGAGAAGACTCCTGCGAGTCCCTTGGACTTCAAGGCGATCAAACCGGTCAGTCCTAGAGGAGATCAACCCTGACTGCTCTTTAGAAGGCCAGATCCTGAAGCTAAAACTCAAATACTTT
>NC_138202.1:39768503-40028503 GCF_964194415.1 Vipera berus
GCTTTTGCAGGTGCCAGAGAAAGCAAAGAGGAGGCAGTAAAGCAACACTATCTGCCACAAATTCCTTTTAGAATCTTCTGGCACTTGTAAAAGTCAGAAGATTTTCCAACTGCTAGAGGAGACTAAAAACAGCCTACAAGGTGCTGCAGATTGCATTTCCTTTTCACTTCTACAAGGAGGAACATTTTGTTCTGCAAAGTGAAGCATCTCATACAATCCTCCTGCCTCCTGCAGCCTTGCTGTTTTATATGTGTTGAATTCACAAGTTGTATTGTAACCAGTTTGATGAATTCAACAAAAAGTTAGGTATCAGTTCTGCTGAACCAATGCAAACTGGCTAAATCCCACCACTGCTCTGTTGCCTCCAGATTATTGCATCATACCTCTCAGGTCCATGTGGCTTGAGGCAAGTCATTCTCTGTCAGGTTCTCCCTTATCAGTGAAAAAAATCAGAAAAAGTGAACTAAACAAAACAATTGAATGCCTTTCTCATATTACATCCATTAGGATCTCCTCCTAGATCCTTTCTATTAGAAAGAAATTAACCAGCATTCACATTAAGCAGATTTATCTTTAAAATATCTCCCATCATTGACATGGCAATGGATTCCATCAGATAAATAAGATAATTTCCATATTTCTCTCTCTTTCCCTCTTCCACTCTCATTTTATGTCCCCTTCAGTTTGCAGTAGATATTTACCACCACTCCCTTTGTAACACTTTTTATTTGTATTGGTTTAGTTTTGTCTCAGATTTCCCACTGACACAAAACTAGGAAATATCTGATAATAGATGACTGACAATAACAACCCTTTATATTCCCTAATCATTTCAGTTTGGAATTGAGAAACAGAGAGACTAACAATTCATGAAAGAAATTCAGACCCCTAAAAAATAGCCAACCATTCCTGCTTAATGTAATTAATTAGTGTAACTAAACAAACCCATGTGCATGTTCAGAGATTCACACATAGTTATAAAGCTACATGACACTTCCAAGTGTATATAAACAACCACACATAAACCCTATAACTAATCTCTTATTTGAAATAATATGTAAAAACTTGTACATCACTCACTCCAAAACCAAATATGTTTCAATTCAGGCAGTCTATTAATTCCAATAGTTATTTAAAGACTAATATTTGAGAGTTATATATTCAAAGAACAATGTGCAACAATTAGCATTATACTAAAAAAGAGCAACAACAAAACAGTCTCCCATGCCCTTCTAAATAGCAAATCTATTTGTTTCATACTTTAATACCCAAAATATACATTAATATTAGGGGCCCTTAACAAGAAAACATACAGGAGATTCAAAAGTGATCTTGGCATCAAAAGACTGGTTCCTAGTTAGTCAACACACCCACAAAATTTAATTTCACAACAAGTAAGCAAAGAAAAACAAACCCTACAGTAGGGCAGCACACAAGAGATCATTAGTAAGAAGATGAAGACAGACTTTAAGTCACTATAGAGCATCCTTTTTTGCAGAAAATTAATTTGGTTGACTCCGTTGCCAAGAGATGTTTGGAAGGTGGCCAAGAGACTTATGGCAATAAATCAACAGGAAATAACATAAATAGAAATAACTGATATTGTCGGAAAGATAGAGCCTTGATGTCTTGGATTTGTGTGTGTTTTTGTGTGTGTCTATCCACACATGGATTAAAATACTCACAAATGTGCACACACATACAGGGATTACAATTTGTAGATATAGCCATGGGACATTTTTACAGAGAAGTTATTGAACTAAAAAAAGCATCAATTTTACTGAAGGTAAAACCATGTTTAGAAGAGATGCATTCTATAATTCTTTTTAATTTTCAAATATTACAAAGTATTACAATCACCAGTCCCATTTTTGTAGCCACCAGCCAATCTCATACCCTTAGTCTTGATTTAAAGAGAGAATCCAAAACATCAGAGTTCCTTCAATGGAAATCAAAGCTGAGATTGTATTTCTCAACAAAGAAGATATCTATCAAAAAAAAACCCTTCCAATCATTTTGGTAAAATACAGTAAAGTAATGTGATCATCCTTGCAGAAAGTTGTTCCTCCAATTAATTGCAGTATGGCTTAAAAACTTAGTTTTTTACATTTTTATTTGTGATACTTATGTATCAAAAATATGAATCAAGCATATATTGGACAATGTGGTTTACGAATATATGTTTCTGTTTATCATGCTAATAAAAGTAGAAAACAAAGAACATAGAATATTTGAGATGGCATTAAAGATAAACATGACACAAAGAAAAAGAAAAGTGTTTGGTTCATATCTGAATATAAACCCCATGAAGTGTAATTATCCTTTGATTTATGCACTTCTGAGTTTTGCAGCAGGGTTTTCTTATCAAAACTGCATATAAAAATTCATGTATTAGAAGAAGACAACAAACATCAACATTCATATATTAGATGAAATAGCTTAAAATGTTTTTAATATTAAAGGGAATGTACATAACTACATGTACACAGTTTGTGCATATCAGATTGGAACAAAGTGCATTGTTCATTTTTTTTAAAAAAAAATCATAACTGGTGAGGAAACATGACAGAACAAGTTACAAACAATTTCTACAGTGATAAAAAATCAGTCTGTACCAAATAGTCTTTCCTACCTATTGAAAAGAGAGCAAGAAAGTTTTAATCTTTTCCTCTGTGGAGGAGTTGTAGCTAGGATGTGTTTCTAGATTTTTACGGAAGATTCATACTGATTGCCCAGCTACTGTGAAATAGCCAGAGATTTTCATATTGGAAGGTAGGTGAGGGGGTTATCAAGTCATCAAGCATACACCCAAGTACATGTAACGGAAACTACCATTACAAAAGCATAGCATTATATTTAACTATTCTGCACTTTACAGGTAGCCCTGGTGGCACAGTGGTTAGAATGCAGAACTAACTCACTGCTCACTCCAGGAGTTCGATTCTGACCAGCTCAAGGCTCACTCAGCCTTCCATCTTTCCGAGGTTGGTAAAAATGTTGGGGGCAATATGCTGACTGTGTAAACTGCTTAGAGAGGGCTATAAAGCACTGTCCTCATTAACCAACTGTAATTGAAACTGGAAGTTCAGTAGTTAAGTAAAGCAGTTGCTAAGTGAAAAAAATGACTGTTTATGGTTTTACTTCAGCTTTTCTTTGCTTTATAACATCAGCGGAATAGAACCCAAAAGGTCAGGTGAGTTCAAAGGGCAGACAATGTTTCTGGAACTCTATTCACAAGGAAGTTGAATAAAAGAGAAAATATTATAGCCCCTTTTCCCTTATTCCCCCATCCATCGAAATGCTGACCCTAGTCTTGCCTCTTCACTAATTACAAGACTACCAGACCTTTCAGGCCAATTTTATGTTTTTTTTTTAGAAAAATCTTCTATTGCAATCCTATTATAAAATGGAACTTTGTTAATTTGTGTGTGACAACATTCAAAATTTGTCACAATCTAATCACAAAAGCTCACTTCAACCAATAAAGTGCAATGTCCCATTATTTGGTAGTGTATATTCTGGAGCTTTTTAAAACTTTAAATAACATAGGACACCATTTTATGTATCCATTTCTTTTTTATTCAACTGTGTGTGTGTATATATACACACATCTATACATGTACAGTGCATGATACACATATACATGTACATGAAGAAAGCAATTGTTTTAGCTTGTTTTCTTTTTCATTCCTTTGAAAGTTGAAACATTCTATGTGTGTGAGATTTCCTAACCCCAACAAAAATGGTTAAAATGGATTTCCTAATTATAAAAAAGTTTATTTATTCTGAGGAAGCACCTTGCAGATATAGGCAAAGCCTAGCACCTAGCTAATTATATTCTACCAGAAAGACAGTCCAGAAGGATGCACTCTGGGCCTTTGTGCTTGTGAAGAGAGCAAAAAATAAATGATCTCGGGTTAGCAAGTTCTTAGACAAAGAGCAGGCAGGTAATAAACAAAGAGTGAATTTTAACTAACTATACCATCACTTATGTCCAATCAGTCATGAGTGGCCGAAAAAGGAATGCCATTAGATTTGGATGTCTGTTCAAACTTTATCTAACTCAAGAAAGTTAGATAATTCCCTAAAAACATGTGAACTCCTCTGCTGAATTAGGTCAAGGCTCAATTCAGGCTACATTTTATTTCTAACAGTAATTCATTAGGTACCCCCAGGATACTTTCAAGCAGATGAAGACATGCCTCTCTCCTGCCATTATTCTTCTGGAACTGGTATTGGAAACATTCACTCTTCAACACCATTGGCCCTTTGACAAACCCATCCTACATGACTTCTTTAGATTCTCTTTTAAAGCCATCCACTACCACATATGTGGCAATAAATTCCACAGGTGAATTATGCACTGTGTAAAAAAAGTTATTTCTTTTCTCTGTCCAGAATAGTCTTTTAATAAATTTCATTGAACTACAGATCTATTGTGACTTCTGACTAGTTACAGACAACTCAGTCACCTACCATCCTATACATCGAGATAGGGTGTGTGTTTTTACCATTACACCTGAATACATCTTATTTATAAATCTGAACTGTATGGGGAACCAGATCCATGAAGAAATGTTCTCATTGTTTGCTCACATAAAAGTAGCCTGTTCCTTTAATAAGCAAGGTCAACTATGTAGTTTTCTAAAACAGCAATTTTCTGGACCAGCTTTTTGCCAGAGAACTGACTTCCCCATTCTCGGTTGGACTTATCACTCAGATTGTGCAGCCAGAAAGTTATTTAGTTATATGCATTATGTTTGGAGTGAACTGAGTGCATGTAATTTATGACTGTTGCACTTTAATGCATATTTAATAAAGCTACCGACATTTATACTCCAAATCGACTGTGTCAATTTTGTTTGCTTTGGAAGCTTGGAGAAGTCCCATGGCAATGCTGACATTCCTAGAGATTTAAATTGTAAGACATTTCATTTGAGAGGAGAGACCTTTTAATATACTTGTCGTGTGATATGGCTAGGTGCAATTGGCAAGAGTTGATGAACACCTACAGAAAATGAAAGAGGAAAGATGATTTTCTCCCCCTTCACATCCCACACAAGAGAACTTGCCTTTATTTTCAAAGAATTTTTTCAGTGATGCAATTTCATTTTTAAGAGTTAAAAACATCCTCCTTTTTTAGTTTTGCTTGCATAAAACATACAAATATATTATCTTTGTGGAAATTATTTGATCATTTGCTTGTAATTATTTGTTGTTTTATTCAAATACAAATCTTGATGATTTCTATATAAAGAAGAACTTTGGGAAATATATATGGTACCCATCCCATTTTACGTGAAGCTTTTGGGTTGGTTTCTGTATTGAGGTGGGCATTAAAACTGGAGCTTTCAAGCAAAGCCATGAACAAAATAGTATTAATTTTATATTAACTAAAGTATCTCTATTATTTGCTTCACTTCAGTTAATAAAGGAGTCTTCTATGCATGCATGAGCAAAAATCCCTGGTATTGAAGTATACTGGCCAATGAGGTAGATGCAAGACATTTCAGCTCTGCAAGGTACAATGCCTAACCTCGATGTGCCTTATTGAAGCAGGTTGTAACCAATCCATACTGATTTACTACCATTCTAAAGCCAAGATGTTCTTCATTACAAAACACTAATACTTGAGAAGAACAAACAAGTCAGGGATCATTCAGATTATTGAACTTCCCCATGTTCATAGTGCTATGGACAAGGAAACTTCTGATTCAAATATCATCCAACCAATCAACTCATACTATTTCCTCTACAATATGTAGATAAAAATATTGATCTGTTATATGGTATATAATCCATAACATATGCAAAAATCTGTATAAAATAAATAGTAATAATGATTAGGTTACAAATTCTTATTTACCACACAGTTATTTATTATTTAACCAGATTTGTATAGTGCTTACTCAGCAAACTCCAGGCGACTTGCAATATCAAACATAAAAACAAAACATGAATTCAGTGTTAATATGGAAACTCATACCTATCACACTCTTACTTTAAGCAATACCCTCTCCAAAACCCCAGGAATACTGGTTCCATCATCCTTCACAGTGACAAATGTTGGGAGCTAATCAAGCAGTAAACTGGTACTTAAAATCTCCTATCTTATTTAAACTATACAAGAGATATTGCATGTGGTCTATTCAGAGGATCGGATTGATTCATGCAATGCACACATAAATAAATATATAAACACATTGTTTTCTATGCTAACTGGGAATTTTTGGAAGTTGTGATTCTAATCTGAAATATGCTATTACTGGGAAGGATAACCATTGGTATCAAACTATACTGAAAACACTAGGAGAATAAACAAAGCTTCATTTTCCCAGCCATTTCTCTACATAAGCCACCTGCCAAGGCAATTCCAGATCCAAACCAAGTGTACTGAATAAACAGTTTTAGATAGACATATTTAGATCCAAAGCTTTAAAAAAATTAAACACAAACAAACAAAAAAGCAGACACCTAATTTAGAATGAACCTTTTACAAATCATTCTGGGTTTTGTCCACCCAATTATTAACTGTATTTGCTGTGACCTTGAAAAGGCTTTCCACATGGATATTTACTGAGCTGAATGAATAAGTGTTCCCAATGCATGACCTAATCCATCAATCAAGATTCTATAAGTCTAGCCCAGGATAGAGAATTTTTAGTAACAGCAATCAGATTTTTGGAAAGGGAAATTGTTTTTGAGACTTAACTGTCATTCCTCCTTCTGCCTGCATCCCTCAAAATCTGATTGATGTTATAATTGATTATCTATCTAAGCCAGCAGATTTGCACTGGAACAGGGTGTGGTTTGTCAGTCCACTATTCATATATACATACGCTACACAGATTCTTTTCTGCTTTACTGTTTCAATTTTTATTCATACTCAGGATAGCCATTTATTATGTTATGCTTTTTTAAAAAAATAAATGTGTCTCTGAAATAAACTTTCAAGCATTTTAAATCCAACCCCTGCCTTGCTGTAGGCAAAAAAAAAATCATCTAAATATTATTGAATTCCAGCACCATATTAGCATGCAGAGATATTTACAATAACAGAGCCATTACAACTCAATCAAAAGCTGATTTCAGCCAGAATTATGCAGAATTAAATCTTGCTGGATTCAAATTATTAGAAATCAGAGACTCAATAAAGTGTAGTCTAGGAGCTCCATTTATCAAGGGAGTGAAAACTGTTTCTGCTGTTATGGTGACTTTTTCATATATATTCTGCAAGAATTTGCATGCATTTTAAAAGATCTAAGTTTAATTCCAATAGTATTAAAGCAACTGTGCTGTATGTATAAAGCAATAGCAGGTAACTCAGGATCTGTTCTTTATATTTTCATTTTTTATAGCTCATTTTTAAAAACTTATTCTAATGCTTGCTTTTGGAACTTGCTGGATTCTACTATGCAAGAGCTGTCTCAGATTTACTGGAAGCCAAACCAATATAATATTAGTATACAGGGAAAAAATCAGTATTAAAAGATTGCTGGCATAAATTCAATGCAGTAATTTAATGAATTATCCAATCATCCTCTACTTATGAGAGACTGAACTAGTTCTATTTTATCTGTTCTTCAGAGCGTTTCTTCTTTTTCCCAAACTTGTCTCATGAGTAAATCTTAAAATGTTATCTGAGTGTGCTACTGAAATTGTCATTGTTCATGTTTTAGACTGCTCTATTTTCTCAAACTTGTTTGTTCAAACTATCGCACCATTGCACTCATTTCTCATGCTAGTAAAGTTATGCTTAAAATTCTACAAGCTAGACTCCAGCAGTATGTGGATCGAGAACTACCAGAAGTACAGGCAGGATTTTGAAGAGGCAGAGGAAATAGAGATCAAATTGCCAACATACGCTGGATCATGGAGAAAGCTAGAGAGTTTCAGAAAAACATCTACTTCTGCTTCATTGACTATGCTAAAGCCTTTGATTGTGTGGATCATAACAAACTCTGGCAAGTCCTTAAAGAGATGGGCATACCAGACCATCTTATTTGTCTCTTGAGAAACCTATATGCGGGCCAAGAAGCAACAGTGAGAACTGGACACAGAACCACTGATTGGTTAAAAATTGGGAAAGGAGTCCGGCAAGGCTGTATACTGTCGCCTTGCCTATTTAACTTATATGCAGAGCACATCATGAGAAAGGCAGGGCTAGATGAATCAAAAGTTGGAATTAAAATTGCCGGAAGAAACATCAACAACCTAAGATATGCAGATGATACCACTCTAATGGCAGAAAGTGAAGAGGAACTAAAGAGCCTCTTGTTGCGAGTGAAGAAGGAGAGTGCAAAACTTGGGTTGAAGCTAAACATTAAGAAAACCAAGATCATGGCATCCGGCCCTCTCAATTCCTGGCAAATAGATGGGGAAGAAATGGAGGTAGTGACAGATTTTATTTTCCTGGGCTCCAAGATCACTGCAGATGGGGACTGTAGCCAAGAAATTAAAAGACGCTTGCTCCTTGGGAGGAAAGCCATGGCAAATCTAGACAGCACACTAAAAAGCAGAGACATCACCCTGTCAACAAAAGTGCGTATAGTCAAGGCTATGGTCTTCCCAGTTGCAATGTATGGCAGTGAAAGCTGGACCATAAGAAAGGCTGAGCGCCAAAGAATTGAAGCCTTTGAACTCTGGTGCTGGAGAAGACTCCTGCGAGTCCCTTGGACTTCAAGGTGATCAAACCGGTCAGTCCTAGAGGAGATCAACCCTGACTGCTCTTTAGAAGGCCAGATCCTGAAGCTAAAACTCAAATACTTTGGCCACCTAATGAGAAGGAAGGACTCACTGGAGAAGAGCCTAATGCTGGGAAAGATTGAGGGCAATAGAAGAAGGGGACGACAGAGAATGAGGTGGCTGGATGGAGTCACTGAAGCAGTAGGCGTGAGCTTAAATGGACTCCGGAAGATGGTAGAGGACAGGAAGGCCTGGAGGAACATTGTCCATAGGGTCGCGATGGGTCGGACACGACCTCGCAACTAACAACAACATTTTCTCAACATTTCTAAATTAGGGTGTGGAGACTTTGTTGTCAGTGTCTACACTCTATCACTGCAGTAGAATTAGAACCAGTACAATGATTTCAAAGGTGAACTAAGTTCCTCCACCATCAGTTCTATGATTTACTGTATGATTCTTATAACATTTTGTCTCTAAAAACTATGATGTGCTTGCAGTCATTATGGTTATCCATACTTTCCATAGTAATTTGTGATTTGTGCTAATTGTATTAGCTTTACTAATAATCAGAACAGAGATAGTTTAGTTTTCAAAAGAGAGAAAGGAGGGACCCCAGATGGGCTGGCTTTAGCGATGCAGTCTTAAGAAAGCATCAAGAAGGACTCTTGCAAAAGTGGAGGGAGGAGAACCAGAAGAGAAGTAATGATTGGCAACTAAGACCTATTCTAGCCATTTAAGTTCTTTGATTGTAATAAAAATCAGACTGGTCTATTAATTTTGAACTGGATTGAGCACTATGTGCATTGATTAATATTAGTTACCTTAAGAGTAAATCCAGAGAAGTTTGCTGAAGAGAGTAGATGGGCATGTTCTGAAGAAGAGGGCTGAAGCCTCAGCAAGGAGGATGTATCATGTTCCTGTGCAGATGGTCCCTCAGGGACCAAAACACACAAAGGTTCAGTGGTTTTATTAGACAAAGAAAAGCCAATTGCCACCTTGATTCTCAGAAAGAAAATGGATATCAGTCTTGGAAAATCCTTCCTGAACTTTAAATTAGGGGACAGGTAGTTTTTGAAACAGAATAGTGCCTACATGAACTGAGCTCACATCATAATCTGGAAATATATACTTATAGAGTTACTATAGGTTGGAGGTGAAAGTGCAGAAGCAAAAGCTCTTGCTTTTTCTGTATTACATTTTACATTTTAAAATGCAAAAAAACTTCTCTGAGTAATCAATGCTTGGGAGGAAGGAAGAATCACACTGGAATGCCCTGCAATTAATTATATTTGCCAAGTAAGGCTTAGAAAATAAAACTGTCCTTGCAGTTTGCTTTAATATGTTTCATAAAAAAAACCCATATATTTAAAAAATCTGTATTATTGCACTGAATTTCCTGTCAGATCCTGAGAACCCTCACAAATGTCTTTGACAGACAGATATGTAGAAAACATATATGGATGATCCGTAATATGCTGTTAATTATTAGCAGCATCAAAGACTATATAGAATGTAAATAATGGCATCACTTGATTCTAGTTTGATAAGGGCTTACTTGATGCTTTCTTTCTAGTTCAGATATTATAGTGAATGATAAGAATTTTAGTACTGGTACAGAATGGGAAAACTGTTGATCCTATGACTTTTCCTAACCTTTGATATGATGAACAGTTGCAAGAACTCGACTGTGTCCAGTCTACTAAAGAGAAAGACTAGGGACAGCTTGATAGCAGTCTTCCAATATTTGAGGGGCTGCCACACTGAGATGGGGGTTGCCTAATCTTCAAGGCACCTGAGGGTATGACAAGTTGGAAACTTATTAAAGAGAAATCCAGCCTAGAACTAAAGAGAAATTTCTTTACAGTGAGAACAATTAATCAGTGGAATACCTTGCTTCAAGAAGTTGTGGGTGCTCCATCACTGGAGGTTTTTAAGAAAAGATTGGACAGCCATTTGTCTGGAACGGTATAAAGCCTCCTGCTTAAACAGGGGATTGGACTAGAAGACCTCCAAGGTCCCTTCCAACTCTGTTATACTGTTACTGCTTCATTCATAAAACTAAAGGAGAGTTCTATTTGTATTTTGTTGTTGTTAGTTGCGAAGTCATTTCCAACCCATCGCGACCCCATGGACAAGGTTCCTCCAGGCCTTCCTGTCCTCTACCATCTTCCGGAGTCCATTTAAGCTCATGCCTACTGCTGCAGTGACTCCATCCAGCCACCTCATTCTCAGTCGTCCCCTTCTTCTCTTGCCCTCAACCTTTCCCAGCATTAGGCTCTTCTCCAGTGAGTCCTTCCTTCTCATTAGGTGGCCAAAGTATTTGAGTTTCAACTTCAGGATCTGGCCTTCTAAAGAGCAGTCAGGGTTGATCTCCTCTAGGACTGATCAGTTTGATGACCTTGCAGTCCGAGGGACTCACAGGAGTCTTCTCCAGCACCATAGTTCAAAGGCTTTAATTCTTTGGCGCTCAGCCTTTCTTATGGTCCAACTTTCACAGCCATACATTGCAACTGGGAAGACCATAGCCTTGACTATACGCACTTTTTTTGGCAGAGTGATGTCTCTGCTTTTTAGTGTGCTGTCTAGATTTGCCATGGCTTTCCTCTACAGAAGCAAGCATCTTTTAATTTCTTGGCTGCAGTCCCCATCTGCGGTGATCTTGGAGCCCAGGAAAATAAAATCCATCACTACCTCCATTTCTTCCCCATCTATTTGCCACGAATTGAGAGGGCTGGATTCCATGTTCTTGGTTTTCTTAATGTTTAGTTTCAACCTAACTTTTGCACTCTCCTTCTTCACTCGCAACAAGAGGCTCTTTAGTTCCACTTCACTTTCTGCCACTTTTGTGATACACCACGTGGGTTGCTGGAGCAGCTAACGGCTCTCCAGCAACCCAGACTAACAGTCTCCTGTCCTGCAATTGGCTAGCCCCAGGTGGCAATGGTTGATTCAAACCTATTGGCTGCCACCTAGGGGCTAGACTATATATTGTGGCTGGTTGCAGCCCTTGCCTCAGTTCAGTTCCAGCAAGTTATCCTGTACTCAGCCTCGCGTCTTCATTCCTGCACCAAAGAACCCGCTATTTAACACTCTGCATATAAGTTAAACAGGCAAGGTGACAGTATACAGCCTTGCCAGACTCCTTTCCCAATTTTGAACCAATCAGTGGTTCCATGTCCAGTTCTCACTGTTGCTTCTTGACCCACATATAGGTTTCTCAAGAGACAAATAAGATGGTCTGGTACTCCCATCTCTTTAAGAACTTGCAACAGTTTGTTGTGATCCACACAATCAAAGGCTTTAACATAGTCAATGAAGCAGAAGTAGATGTTTTTCTGGAACTCCCTAGCTTTCTCCATGATCCAGCATATGTTGGCAATTTGATCTCTAGTTCTTCTGTCTCTTTGAAATCCTGCCTGTACTTCTGGTAGTTTTCGATCCACATACTGCTGGAATCTAGCTTGTAGGATTTGAAGCATAACTTTACTAGCATGTGAAATGAGTGCAATGGTGCGATAGTTTGAACATTCTTTGGCACTGCCTTTCTTTGGAATTGGAATGTAAACTGTTCTTTTCCAATCCTGTGGCCACTGTTGAGTTTTCCAAATTTGCTGGATAAAGTAGATCATATCCTAGAGGAGGACTCCTCACCAATTTTGGAGGTGATGGTACATTTGAAATATTGGGATCATGTACAGATTTTCTCCTGAGATGATTGCATGGTTGGCATGGCCAATTACAAAACACCCAAACATTGAAAGGTTTTATTTTGCAATTGGGATTTAGATGAGGGCAGTAGCCAGAACATGTTTTAAATTGATTGATTGATTGATTGATTAATGATTGATTCCATTTATATAGCCACCCATCTCAGAATAGTCAATTTTGAATGGCGCCCAAAACGAAGAAAAACATATAAATAAGTATTCTGACAGAGGTTGGCATTTTATTCAATAACATGGTCGCTTCCCATTTAGATCTCGATTTAGAAGATCTAGAAAAAGATCTAGATATAGGGGGGAAAAGATCTAGAAAAAATCCAGAGACTGATGGAGAAGAATGCTGAAGCCAATAGGTTTTTGAGCATAGTTTTTTGAGCAGGGGGATTGTGAACAAATCTTAAAAGAGATGGGCATATTAAGCTTGGAGAAGAGATGCTTAAGAAGCATGATCAACTTCTATATGTTAAGGACTATCAAATAGATTGTGAGGCAGATCTATTGTTGTTTTCCTCTTCTCCATTTCAGTTAAGATCTAGTCAGGGAGGATAGCTATTCTTTCTTCAGAAATTGTCATCAATGAAGGTTGAAAAATGTTGATGGTTCTCCTAGGGTGGCCATGTCCTCTACTTTCTTTTGGCTAGGCATGCCACAAGAGAAAACTGTGGTTTTCCTTTGGCCCTTACATATTAGACACAAGTGTCCATTGAGAGGATGGACTAACTTGCAGACATTAAAAATGGGACCAAATTTATGTTCATTACATATAGGTAATGAAATTCACTGTGCAAGTAAATGCCAACTATGGATATTAACCATCATATCATAATCCTATTAAGAAAAGAGGATAAAAATTTCATGGCAAATGCCCATGTAATCACTCATATATACAGTATATAGTTGGGTTTTTTACATTTTAGATCAGCAACACTCAAGGGAAACTGAGGTAATGCTAAAATGGACATTGAATAATTTCTTTAGGTGCACTTGTAATTACCTTTGAGTCTTTATTAATTTAGTCAAAGTTTCTGAATGAAGGCCCATGCTTCATTTCATTTGAACATTAATCACCTTTTCCATTTATATAATGGTTTTTAAAAATTGGATAGGCTCTAATATTCCTAAATAAACTCCCCCTCAGGATACCTTCTATGGTAGAAAAAGAGGGCACTTTTTACTAGAAAGCCAGTTTATACCAAACTGGTATAAATTGTAACACTTAAGGCAACAAGAAAGCTGAGTTCTAGGCCTTCCTTGGGCACAAAGCCAGCTGGCTGCCTTTGGGCCAGTCATTCTCAATCAGCCCTAGAATGAAGGCAATGGCAAATTACTTCTGAAAATGCTGCCAAGAAAACTCCAGAGATTTGTTCAGGCAGTTGTCAAGAGTCAAGACTGATTTGAAGGCACTTTGTTTAAAAATGATCCGTTCCTCCCGTTTTTTTAAGTTGCTCTGAAAGATGGAAATATTCTAGAACAGTATTAGAAGCTGTGTAAAGGAATGGATGGCCTGGGGAAAAAGTGTTAATTGTGTGGTGACATGAGTAGCCCAGGAAGTGCTGTGGCAGAAGTGATCATTTTTCAAAGAACAATCCTCTTGCCACTAATCAATATCCTGGGCTCCTAAACTGTTTGTAAAGGACGAAAGAGGTTCCACAGATATCTTTTAAAATGTGAATAATAAGTGCAACTCCTTTTGTTCCTATCATGGCTTCTGTCTGGAGAAGGACAAATGTTAGCTGAACATCCTTGTGAATAGCATTCAGCATCAGAATATTCAAATTCTTTCCCAGCATGATCCACTGGAAATTTTTCCTTAATTATGTACTGTAAGTCTCTCTCTCTCTCTCTCTCTCTCTCTCTCTCTCTCTCTCTCTCTCTCTCTCTCTCTCTCTCTCTCTCTCTCTCTCTCTCTCTCTGTGTGTGTGTGTGTGTGTGTGTGTGTGTGTGTGTGAGAGAGAGAGAGAGAGAGAGAGAGAGAGAGAGAGAGAGAGAGAGAGAGAGAGAGTGAGTGTATTTGTGTGTGTGGATATGTCTTATCCTACTTATCGCATTATCAGTAACCACACTGATACACTGAGGTGTGTAAAAAGGGAAAAAAACTTTAATTTTAGGAGTAGCACAAGTCAAGAATAAACAGTCCAGGTCATACACAGGTACAGAGAAGATATCAACAGTTCAAGAGTTATCCAATACAAAGTCGTCTTACCAGTCCAAAAGTCAAAAACACAGTTCTTTGGGTTTAGCAAACAGTAGCAAAACCACAATCAACAATAATCAGCAAGCAACACACAGTAACTAACACACACAGAGAGAAGCTATGTCTCTAGCTCCCTCTTATGGCCGTTGAAAGAACACAGCATTGGCCAATCATTGCACATTTAAAGGCATACAATACATTACAAATCATGGCTTATATATTGCCAACCCAACCAGTTAGGCTGTAATCATATGACTAAGAGTTTTTACTAGGAAAACTTAAAAAAAAGTTGCATCCCTGAACCCAGCACAAAATAATGAGCAAAACAGGAAAGCTTGACATTTCTACTCCAGAAAGAGCAAGAATTGTTCTTTACTGGTGGGACCACACAGGTCATGATCCCTGTAGAAGTTATGCATTAGCAAATCTTACTGGTTTAATAGTACGTACACATGAGTCACAATTGGTGCATAACCACAGACAAGAGTCCTTAACCACAATTATGAACACTTAGAATTATTAATGTTCAAATGGATAGGGATGAGAAGGGAGAGAGAATTCATTCATAAATAATGAATAAATTAATTAAGACACATACTCAGGTATAATGAAAGATAATTGCAAGTATACATAGACTTCTAATTCAGACATCCCCTATGGCAGTACAAGTCCCCAGTTAACAGCAATACAAGGAATACATCACAGGATATCTTTTCTTGTCTTTTAACATTTTGGGGGGCTTTATCTGTTAAGAAAAAAAAGAACATTTGTTTTCATTTTATCTCAGGAGGAAAACTTCAAAGGGAATCTCAGCACAACAATGGTTATTTAGAATTAAAATAGATGTTCATCTTATTACATCCTGATCATACACAAGGTACTGTAAAATACGTCACATCAAGACATCACACAGCAGCTCCTGAGTAGAACATTACATACATGAAAAACTTAAGGGAAGTAGGAATCGTAAAACTTGCTCCCCCAGAGATTGTTGTGTGTTTTAGTGACAAAATGTTGAGGCTTTCTAGAATAATTTAAGTCATCTCTATATAAATTTGGACACAGGTTCCCCTCCATCTTAATGCAGAGCCAAAGATGAGAGGAGAGCTTCTATAGTTCACAGTTCCAACAAAGGCCAAAACAAAAAAAAAACCGCTTTCAGTTTGGTGTTTATGAGTTGGCCAGGTAGCCTTTTGGTTTATTTTTTCCTTTTCTCCTTCCTTTATTATTCTATGTTAAAGGAAGGTGAAGTGTTCCAATAAACATGTCTATCATTTATTATTAAACTCTCCTCAGAATAGCCTTGGAAAAAGTGATATGATATTCTTTGCACTGACATGCATGGGAAAAGGATGGCTGTCCTGAAGATTCCTGTTTTTGTGAAGGACTTCCAAGTAACTTGGAACCCTGGAAAGTTGTTTCTGCATAGTTCTGCACAAGTCATCTTCAAATGTGCAAGACCACAATGATGGATTGGGGCAGAGCAACAGCAGCTTACTGATCTCTCTTCATGTATAGGTGATGGTGACCCAATTGAAAAGAACTTGTGGAAGGTGGTATTGAAATCTGTAGAGAGATTCAAGCTGTTCTCCGTTCTTTGCATAAAATTGCAATTAGGTTAATCAAGAAAATTCCATTCCCAAATTAGGCTTGAAATTAGATTTAAAAGGTTCCCCCCTCTCCCCCAGAAAACCCAGTCTTATCCAGAATATCGAAGTCCACAAGGAGATTTATGATGCCAAAACATGTAATGTATATATTTCTATAAAATACTCTGATGTCATCACATAATTGCAACATTTACATGCTGATGTCTTCATGCACGTATAATATTTATTTTATTTATTAAGAATATATATATGCCTCCTCCACTCACTCACAGTGACTCCAAGCAGCTTACACATGCTGACACTGTAACTTGTTTTGGATACCATTGGTTGAAGGTGTTATCTAAATTAAGTTGACCACAGTTCAACTTTGCCCTATACAATGAGATATTTTAAAGCAGTTAATAGGCAGAACATGCCAACATATTATTTCAACAAACTAGCCAGCACTGAAGCATATTTTTTTTATTTAATTACTATACTACTTAACAGTGATAAACATTTTTAGCACAGAACAATAATTTCAATATCTGTTACAATAAAAAAATAAATCTCATATCCAGAGAGTATAGAATAGGTGGACCTGGGCTCAATAACAGCAACTGTGAGTGGGATCTAGAAGTCTTAGTAGACAACCACTTAAACATAAACCAGCTGTGTGCTGCAGCCACCAAAAAAGCCAATGCAATCGTAGACTGCATTAACAGAGGGATAGAATCAACATCATATGAAGCATTAGTGCTCCTTTATAAGGCCTTGGTAAACTGAATTCTGCATCCAGTTTTGGTCACCACAATATAAAAAAGATGTTTAGATTCTGGAAAGAGTGCAGAGAAGAGCAACAAAAGCAACAAAAAGAGTGCAGAGAAGAGCAACAAGAGTAACAAGAATGATTAGGGGACTGGAGGCTAAAACATATGAAGAATAGTTTCAGGAATTGTGTATGTCTAGACTAGTGAAAATAAAGACTAGGGCAACATGATAGCAGAGGGGGTCAACCTATTTTCCAAAGCACCAGAAGGCAAGACAAGAAGCAATGATTGGAAACTAATCAAGGAGAGAAGCAATCTAGAATTAAGGAGAAACTTCCTGACAGTGAGATCAATAAATCAGTGGAACGGCTTGCTTTCAGAAGTTGTGGGTACTCTATCACTGGAGGCTTTCAAGAGGAGATTGGACAGCCATTTTTTCTGAAATGGTATAGGGCAGGGGTCTTCAAACTTGGCCCTTTTATGACTTGTGGACTTCAACTCCCAGAATTCCTCAGCCAGGCTTGCTGGCTGAGGAATTCTGGGAGCTGAAGTCCACAAGTCACAAAAGGGCCAAGTTTGAAGACCCCTGGTATAGGGTCTCCTGCTTGAGCAGGGGGCTGGACTAGAAGACCTCCAAGATCCCTTCCAACTCTATTATTCTGTTAATTTCTGTTAAGAAACCCACAAAATATATAATATGGAAGCAGTAGGGAGAAGGAAGCAGTGGTAGTAAAAAAAAGAGCAGTGATTGCTAAATACTAGAGAAAACATATTGACCTCTTGAAAGCATTACTTTTGGTGCCCCAAATGAAAACAGCCAGCTTGTATAGCCTAAATCAAGACTGCTTTGAACTCAGGGAGTAAAGTTGACAATTTTTTGGAATTTCTCTATTTTTGAAGACCATATTGGTACATCAGATTTAGTTCCTTTGTTATTTTTCTATTAATCTAACATACAGCATTTTTTCCATGTTCTAAAAAATACTTTGTATGATATATTACTTATTTTAATCAAATACATTTTTTTCTAATTGTCACAGCTATGGCAAACTCGCAGGGGATGGTCTGACTTGTGTACATTTCTGACAGCGAAATCGGTAACAACAGCTGCTTTGTGCCAGCTATCTCATGTACCATACCTCTCAAGTCTTGTCATTCACATCTCCCCTAATTACCAAACATCTGCTTTCCATTCCCATTAACACTCCACTACCAGCTTGTCTAGTTTAATATCAATGACTCCTGACCTCCCCCAAGGAAGACACTTTATGTCAAAATTCTCTCCAAATGGAGCCAGTTTCTGTACTCTGCATTTGTGCAATTGAAGAAGGCACTTCCTAAAATTGGGGCTTTAAAAATGCATGTTAAAAGCTTATTTCTGAGACAAGTCAAAAGAACCAGAAGCATTTGTCTCCCCATCTCCAAGAACAAGTTGAAGAAAGATTAAAAGCCTAAAATCCATTAGTATTATATATAAAGCAGTGGGATGCATGACATGTTAGAAAAGGCAGCCTACGGGTTAGGATGCATGTCTATCTGGCAAATATAGAACTATTATGTGAAATGATATCTGTCAACTTAAATAGAGACCATAATGGAAGGTCCCAACTGCCATTATTATTATTTTTAATTATAGGTTATTATAGCAGTGTTAATGCTCGCTAGTTAATATAGGATTCTAAAATTCAAAAGAATTATAGCTCTGCAACTTAGAGCCTCCCACCATCACTCGCATCTTTTATTCCAGGTTGTGATCTCATAAAAAATTCTTCCCATTTGGAAATCACAAGATACTTAAAATGTTTAATAGCTTCTTTGTGTTTTCAAGTTGCATTATTATTTCTCTATGAAGTGCAAGAAAAACGGGGGAGGGTTGAATGACAGAAATGTCTTTTAACAGCAAATAATTTAGGGGAAAAGATTTATATTATCCCAGCCCCTTCCCAGTCCAGTGTCAGTCTGCCTGAATCCACTGCAATGCCAGACCAAGACTTCTTTCTTGGTTTGATGAACTGGACAGTCATTTCAAAGGAATAATGGAAAGGCTGACTTATGTTAATGCCTTTAAAAAAACATTGCTCAGCAACCCTTTGTTTTATTTTATTAAAAAATGGGGGGCTCTGAAGAGTGTAGAGGCCCTGTTGATGCTCTGATGAGCTCAATGATAGCAGATCCAAAGTCTTGTAGCCTGACTTTACTTAGAGGTGGAGGGGAAAGCTTTGAGAAAGGCTAGGGGGCATTATTATATGGAGAGAGAAAAAAGCAGAAAATAGTGCTGCCCAGAATGCTGAATGTTGATGAAGTGATCCAGGAGCAATGTGCGGGCTATAGTTTTAACTTTGTTAACAATAGGCCTTTATTTGCCTTTTTAAAAAAATCTGAAATGGATTTGGTTGACATAGATGACATAGTCATCCCAAGAATCAGTTTTAAGATATTTTCTTCAGATTATCTCCACCTGATGGTCCAATGTCAGTTGTGGGAAAGTGAGCTGCACTAGATTGGCCTGCAGCCTCATTCAGCACAGCTATTATATCATGAAGAAAAGGAAGATGATTTATCCCTTTTCTTTTATATGGGAACTACAAGAATTAGTGTTTGTTATCATTCCATCAGTCTGTCTGGCAGCCTCTGCCCAAATAGCCAAGTTTGCAAGATGGGAGAGGCAGAGGCAACAGCTGACAAAACATTACTTTTCTGGTGAAATACCTTGGTTGGACATGCTGGGCAACCCACACCTGCCACCTCTTCCAATTTCCCTTATCATTACTTGGGTTCTTAGTGAAGGGAAACAGTTGCACTGGACTATGCACAATCCAAGGTTGGTGGTAGATGTGGATGCAAACATTTAATCCAATTTGAAGATAGCATCTTGATTTCAGCTGGGTGGAAATACCTCTAAATCTTCCCTATTTTGCTTCTCAGGGTGGGGACAATGTTTTATGGCAATAATGTAAACACAGAACCTGTTTTTTGTTTCCATTCTCATCTCTCTCTCTCCCCCACCTTAATTTGGGGTAAGGTGGGAAGATGCCTTTGGGTAAAATCAGTGTTTGCTAGAATAAAAGTCTAAAAAAACCAACCATGTAGCAATTTGGGGCATTAAGCTATTCTGTCCCTGACCCTCTTTTCCAAAAGCTGGAATATCCATGTCAAGAATGGCATTTTGTGGCATCCCCTCCAATTGTCTGTGTGCTCCATTTCATTGTTCTATTTCCAGGATATTTTCTTTGCTGCCAACCTCTTTCTAGTTTTTAAAACTGATTTTAGGTTCAGTTTGATCAGAGGGTGTTCGGTTCAGTTCTGCTCTCTTTTTCAACCAACATTCCAACCAACATTGACAAGCCTTGGTGGAGCAGTGGGCTAATGCCTCCTTAAGTAACACCAGCTGCCTGCAATTAGTGCAGGTTCGAGTCCCACCAGGCTCAAGGTTGACTCAGCCTTCCATCCTTCCGAGGTAGGTAAAATGAGGACCCAGATTGTTGGGGGCAATTAAGCTGACTTTGTAATAATGCCGCTTGGGTGTGTGTGTGAAAGCCCTAACAAGCAGGCATATACATAGAATGAAGGCTACTGCTAAGCTTGTAAGCTGCCCTGAGTCTTCGGAGAAGGGAGGGATATAAATGTAATAAAAATAAAATAAATAAAATAAATATTTTTTCCCAGGGAAAAATATAACCACTTGCTATCCTGAAGGTAACCTGCTTTATGTTCCATGAGAGCAGCAACATTACTACCCTGACAGCTGAAGCATCTCAAGGATAGGAGGAAAGCACATCCATAAGAACCCCAAGGAGAAACATACTGCCTGATGTCAGTTCAGTTATCTGCTCTCCCCATTAACTATTTCCTCCCACAACAGATTTATTTTCCTGTCCATGAAGATTTAGTGAAAACAATGAAAGGGTGATACCAGTCCAGGTTGTGTGCATAGTTCATTAGCAAGATACTTCAGGATTTGGATGAGAGGAATAGATGGGGAACTCATCAAATTTAGAGATGACACCAAGCTGGCAGGAATAGCCAACATTCTAGAACAGACGTGTCAAACACAAGGCCCGGGGGCCAAATCCGGCCTGCGAAGTGGTTTCATGTGGCCCGCGAAGCCATCCTAGAAACAGTGAGGGAATGGCCCCCACTGCCTTGGTCCTGGCCCAGAGACCCTCCTTCTGCCAGAGACCCTCAGATCTGCCCCACTCCTGCCCAGGCCCCCATAGGCACCCTTGATGCGAACGATGTAGAGCTGGCCACGCCCACCCAGTAGGCCATATGCACTCTAGCCACGCCCACCCAGTAGGCCACGCCCACCCAGGCCACACCCACCCGGCCCCCTGAGGGCAACCGCAATGCTGATGTGGCCCTCAATGAAATTGAGTTTGACACCCCTGTTCTAGAAGATAGGCTTAAGATACAGAAAGATCTTGACAGACTTGAACATTGGGCGCTATCTAACAAAATGAAATTTAATAGTGAAAAAAACAAGGTTCTACATTTAGGCAAGAAAAACCAAATACACAGGAACAGTATAGGTGGGTACCTCACTCTTGGAGTCCTAGTGGACAATCATTTAAATATGAGCCAGCCGTGTGCTGCAGCTGCCAAAAAAGCCAATACAGTTTTAGGCTGCATTAACAGAGGGATAGAATCAAGATCACGTGAAGTGTTAATACCACTTTATAACGCCTTGCTAAGGCCGCACTTGGAATACTTCATCCAGTTTTGGTCACCATGATGTAAGAAAGATGTTGAGCCTCTAGAACAAGGGTGTCAAACTGCTGGCCCACAGGCCAGATGCATCATGCCAAAGCCGCGCCTATCCCATTGCCAGCAATGGGGAAAAAAGTCGCAATACATCATGACACATCACGTGATTTGTGAGTTTGACACCCCTTCTCTACAAAGAGTACAGAGAAGAGCAACAAAGATGATCAGGGGACTGGAAGCTAAAACATACAAGGAACGCTTGCTGGAATTGGGTATGTCTAGTTTAATGAAAAGGGACGCGGTGGCTCAGTGGGTTAGGACGCTGAGCTTGTCGATCAGAAGGTTGGCAGTTTGGCGGGTCGAATCCCGAGTGCCGCGTAACAGAGTGAGCGCCTGTTACTCGTCCCAGCTTCTGCCCACCTAGCAGTTCGAAAGCACCTAAAAATGCAAGTAGAAAAATAGGGACCACTACGGTGGGAAGGTAACAGCGTTCCGTGCGCCTTTGGTGTCTAGTCATGCCGGCCACATGACCACGGAGACGTCCTCGGACAAACGCTGGCTCTTCGGCTATGAAACGGAGATGAGCACCGGCCCCTAGAGTCGGAAACGACTAGCACGCATGTGCGGGGGAACCTTTACCTTTACCTTTAGTTTAATGAAAAGAAGGAGTAGGGGTGACCTCCAAGGTCCCTTCCAATTCTGTTATTCTATTCTATTCTATTGTATTCTATTGTATTCTATTCTATTCTATTCTATTCTATTCTATTCTATTCTATTGTATTCTATTCTATTCTATTCTATTCTATTCTATCTTTAGAGGGGGGCAAGATTTCACAATGACTACTGGAATTCTACTTTAATAATAAGAGTCTTCAAAGTATGTCAGAGAGTCTTTCTGCCCTCACCCCAAAGAGAATAAAAAACAACAATCCTGAATTTTTTTCATCACTCCCTAGAAGAAGCCCTATTGAATATATTCAGAAAAAAAATCCTGAAATACCACATGAACACCATTGTCATTGACAAAATTACCTTCAGTCAATTGCAAAAGGCAGTTTTACTTGGAACACTGTATATTCTGTGATGATATTTGTAACACTCTCAAACATCCATATCTGCCTACCAGCTCCTTGGGAAGTGCAGGTTCGCATCCCACCAGGCTCAAGGTTGACTCAGCCTTCCATCCTTCCGAGGTAGGTAAAATGAGGACCCAGATTGTTGGGGGCAATTAAGCTGACTTTGTAATAATGCCGCTTGGGGGTGTGTGTGAAAGCCCTAATAAGCAGGCATATACATAGAATGAAGGCTACTGCTAAGCTTGTAAGCCGCCCTGAGTCTTCGGAGAAGGGCGGGATATAAATGGAATTTAAAAAAATAAAATAAAATAAAAAGTATTTTCTAGGTGACAAAAACGCCAAATACAATTTAAACATTTGGATGACCCTGGGACCAATAATAATAATAACAATAATAGCAGTATCTTTAAAGACACAATGTTTGCAGAACAAAAAATTGTGCATAGCAGAGAGAAAATGAATGAAGGAGACATTATAAATCATGAAAATAAGAATTATCAGCATGCAGGTTCTTCCTTGCTACTGACCTCTCTAAAGAAACCCATCATGCCAAAAGCATTTAATAGATAGGGGAGCAATGATCTTTTAATCTTAACAATGAAAGCATTTCAGCTTTTTTATCTGCTGACTTATAAAAAAAGCAGAACAAAAACAATACCAGCCTTCTAAACAACAAAAGGTGGAGCAGTAATTATATAAATTTCTTCATTCTTGATGAAGACACAATGGAGGATAAGGAAATCAATAATGTTTCTTCTGTAATTTTTGTTTTTATTATGAGGTAAAACCAACTTGTTAAAATTGGATTCTGTAAAAATTGTGTATGTGTGTCTCTGTTTGTGCGTCTCTTGTGTCTCTATAATGTGCCTGTGCCTCTCTGTGAGTCAGTCTGCCAGTCTGTCTGTCTTTCTGTGTATAAGGCAAATTAACATCCATTGAATAGAAAAGCAGGACAACACACACTTTATATGTTTAGAAATAATTCACCAACACCATCGTTTTTCTAAATAATTCTTGTGATGCTGTAAAATCTGTCTTCAGGAAATGGGTATCAGATGAGCAATTTTACATTCTTAGATATCACTTGAAAATGGATAGAACCATAAAAATATACAGCTTCAGTGACTGCTCAACAGATAGGCCAAATGCCTAAAGGTTTCTGACAAAATTGAAACCTGTGTATTAAATAAACTAAATGCACCCCGAAGTCAAATGTTTCCACCTTATTTTTTAATAAATTGGCTGTAACGGTTTTATCCACAACATCCATTTACAACATTTCCTCCTTGGGAATCAGTAGTACTGTTGATTTAAAAGAAAAGAAAAAAAGAAAATGGAAAAGAAAAGAAAAATGGGAATGATTGCATTTAAAAATAATTAAGAGATGAGGCTGCATACCTTTGAATTAAATTAAAAGAAAAATATTTCTTTTTTGTGGGAGATGAAAGCATTCATATTCTGTTTTTGTGCGAAAAGTAGATTCCAAAAAGCTTTTAACTAATTTGTTCAATTTGTTTCAAAGCCAACATGAATAGGCTTGGTGCAAATTCAGATTCATTAAAACTTAATTAATATGCATCATTATGCAAATGAGGTTGCAGTTAATGAGTTCTTAAAAGAAGCTTTCTTTAATTAGTTCAGTTTTAATGGCATCATCATTTATCTGACTTGTTTTTAAAGCCACATGACATACAAAAAGTGACCATCCTCCCCAATGTTGCTGTTGTTGTTTTTGGTTTTTTTTTGCTTAATTGTGTTTCGTCTCTCGCCTTTAATGCTGCAAGTTTGGGGGAGAAAGGGTAATGTTTTGATGTTCTGTTTGGATTCTTGATACTTCAGCTACAATCCTGTGCCTTGTTTGTAGTAGAGTTTATGGGAAGTGGGGTTTTTCCCCCTTTCTTTCTTTTGAGTTCTTATCTGACTATTAGTTGCTTAAAATTCATACAAAAAGGAAGGATAAACAGCAACGTGACCAATTATGTTGCATCTCTTCCTCTCTTGTTCCATTCCCAGCCCATAAGGTAACTATATACTTTTCTGTTCTAAGATATATAGAAAAGGGGACAAACTCACACAGAAGGAGAAAACACTAGGAATAGAAAGAAATAACTTTGAATAATGGCGGAGGGAATGAAAGTCAAAGGCGGTCCACATGCCCTTAGTTGTTTTCCTTCCAGCTGAAGAATTTTTTAAAATACATCTTCTTTAACATAAAATGTATTTTCTGCCTTTTCCGAGTTCCAAAGCTTCAATCTGAAATTGATTCCTTGCAAAAGAAGCTGGCAAGTACAGAGGAGATCGTAACTCTTATGGGAGTCCATGTACTTCCTGTGTAGAAATTCCCAGGTGTAATTAGGGCCCTCTATCTATATATACATATCTATCATTTTCAGTAAGAAGGTTAAAATGCTCTGCTTATGATTTTGCTGTTCTCACAAATAGACTGTCAGAGCTGGAGGAAGTTGTTAGTTGCAGATTAAAGGTAAAGGTAAAGGTTCCCCCGCACATGCGTGCTAGTCGTTTCCGACTCTAGGGGCCGGTGCTCATCTCCGTTTCAAAGCCGAAGAGCCAGCGTTTGTCCGAGGACATCTCCGTGGTCATGTGGCCGGCATGACTAGACGCCAAAGGCGCACGGAACGCTGTTACCTTCCCACCGTAGTGGTCCCTATTTTTCTACTTGCATTTTTACGTGCTTTCGAACTGCTAGGTTGGCAGAAGCTGGGACGAGTAACAGGCGCTCACTCTGTTACGCGGCACTCGGGATTCGACCCGCCAAACTGCCGACCTTCCGATCGACAAGCTCAGCGTCCTAACCCACTGAGCCACCGCGTCCCTTAGTTGCAGATTATGGGGATCTAAAAGATGATCACAGAGATCCAATTTTCACAAACAAGATTTTTTTTAAAGAGAATTAATAGCCTTGGCAGTTGAAAATTTGACTCTTGGTGCTGGTGTGATTAAAATATGGGTTAGATACAGAACCTGTATGGTGATTGCTAAAAGTGAGCTACAAATCAGTAAGTTTAGATATAACCGTAACAATACATTTAATATTTGATCTTACACTAATCACTATCTTTCAATAACTCCCTTTTTACAATCCTGTAATCCCTTAATTCAGGGTAAAGTTGGGGCAACTGGATGGAGCTGAGCATTAATTGCCCAGATGCCCTTCTTGATGCCATGCAGAGTTCACAACAGATAGTTTTTCTTTGAACTCTAGGAGTGCAAAGGTAGCAATCCTGTTGCTACCTAGGATTGAACTCTCAACCTTCCGAGTGGGAAGCAAACATCTTCACTACTAGGCTATCATGCCACTCAATCACTATCTTTCAGTCTGAGACCATATTTGCAAAAAAGATAGATGAAAAATGCAGTATTTCAGCTACTGAAATATTATGAATGTCCAAATCACCACAGTGTAATATTGACTTAAGATACTGTGGAGATTGTGGAACTGGTCAACTGACAAGAATGATGTAAAAATTAAATGAGAAACCTCTTCAGAGCTGTCTTGTGGTTTCAATAGAAAGACAGACTGTAAACAAATGAATAAACCTTTAAAGAACTAATAAAAATTTCAGAATATTATCGTATTGATCTAATCCACTTCTGAACTCCAGATGGGTGATGTGGCAACCAAAAGCAGAGGCTCACATAGGCTGAAGTAAATAATGGGTTAGGTCTAAAGCAGGACGATAATGACCTAGCTTCGGTTTGCACTAAAACAAGATAACCTTGTGACTTTCCAGAAAATGCTAAAGTACAGTTCCCAGCACTCCCGATTAGCATACAAAGTAGACATTGGGAGTTGAAATTCAACAAACTCTGGAAGAACAAAGCTCCCTCACTCTTCACTGAAAACTGGACACAGAATTAGGAAACAGAGCATCATAGTTTCAGTAGGTATAAAGATGGATAATGCCCTAAATTCACAATAAAATCAGTTCAAACCCACAAAAATGTAAGAACGTATTGAAAGAAAGGTAAAATAATGATCTACATCAGAATGAATATCTGGGTTAGAATAAAAGCCAAGGAAACTGCGAACATTTATTATTGAAATTCTTGCACATTCTTTATTTCAAAATAGTTTGCACTGTGAACTGCTGAAGGGCCAATGGAAATTGTTAATGGTGTAATCATACTGGTGTCTGGTGCAATAGAACTGCTGATATTTTAGAAGCATAGTCAAAGCACTTCCTATTTTAAGAAATGTAAAGTCCTTCTAGTGATTAAAGATTAGCAGAGATTGGATAGTAGGAATTTTCCACTGTGAATTACAAATGCAAATGATGCAATGCATAGGTGGAAATGACCAGAAAATGTGCAAAATGTCACCCAGTGAAACAAGAAAACCAATGGAGAATCAGTAAATCCTCACGTGGATTCAGTACCCCATATTACAGTAAATATTATTTTTAATTATTATACTTTTATCATATCTCTTGTAAAATACAAGATTGCTATGGCAAACCTTTGAGAAATTCACACTCTCTTCAGTCCTTCTTCCCCCAGAATAAATATCCTAATTAGTTTCATTTTTAACAAGTGCAAACAAGCCCCTTACCCACTCACCAGTGTGGACCACAGTTCAAAGCCAGGTCAAAATACATAAAATGTTACACATCCATCGTTTAATTGATGTTTCATTCAGGAGAAGAGGAAGTTATCAGTAACAGGGAAAATAGTGAGGTTTTCTGTCTTCAGCTACAGAAAAAAGAAAGCATCAATTAAAAAACAGTTTTACAATATGTTATGTATCTGGCAAAGAATGCAATGCCTTTGAGAAGGAAATTCATACAGATTGAATTATGAAACGCAGCTGATTATAAACAGGGAAAAAATAATAAGGAAAATGGTTCAATTTCAGAAATCTGAAATGTTTTTCATGTTCCTGTCATCTACTTTTAGGGGAGAAAATCACTACACGTTGTCAATTGCCATAAGAAAAAAATAAATTTTCATTCTGTACCCCATCATTTAGAGAATGTTTATGTCTTTTTAAATAAAAGAAATATGTAAGTTTTCTTTATTTTTTCCCTCCCCTTGAAATTATTACATGATGCTGGTGCATTTTATATTTCTCATAATTTTATATACAGACTGTTAGATGGCTGTTTATTATAAACAATAATTCTGCCATTCCACATAGAATAGTGATTTGCTACTTTACATTTGCTAGTGGATTTTATCAACAGCTGTCTCAACCAATGCTAAACCAGAAGTTATTACACCATCTATTCATTGAGATATTATCTACACATTCCCATTGTTTAGCAATAATTAATTTAGTTGCTAAAATAGAAAACTGATGAATGTTATATTTTGCCATTTTTTTGTTCTTTTAATCGATTATATGTAACTTTTGAAAAATCAGTCTTCTACTTAATTATATATAAGATCTCATTAAAATATTAAATACTGTTGTTATTATTGCATTAAAAATGAGATTCCTACCAAAGATTAAATAATACTTTATTCAGTTTACAGCCTCAATAACAATCAATTGAATTTTACAAGTTACATATGGCATTCTTCCTGGATTTTGATCCCACCAACATAAGAATTTAAAGTATACTTCCTATATAGCTGCTAATAACATACACATTCTTCTATGGAGACTGTCAGGCATTATCTTTTAATTGTTTTGTTAAATCTAGATCCAAAACTTCATTTATCAAAATAAAGATTTCCTAAACATCTATTTTTGCAAAAACAACAAAAAGATTAGCCAAAATCTATTTCAACAATTTTTGAAATTATAGCTACCTTTTATAAAATTATGAAGATTAATTTTTGAAAATTAGTTTGTATTTCTAATGTCCATTACATTTGTTTTATAATATTGAATTATCTGATATCAAAAGTATATGAATTGATATGCAAATTATTCTGGTCTAGGTTGTGTGCTTTTTATAAAAACGTTCATCCACTAAATACCATTTTCAGTATGAATTCAGTTGTGCAGTTTTGCCTTGATTAAAATTGTGTGTATGCTATCAAAGAAAGGATGACATGCTTAGAATAAATTATGAAAAGTTTTTGTCTTCACATTCAGCATATTATTTGTGTGAAAATTTTGAGTTCATTTTCTTTATGTAGGTCTGTCTGGAAGCAAAAGGTCAAGTTTAAACATTTCCAGAAAAGGTAAAGATGTCTTCAAGATGAAGTTCAAATCCAAATTTAATTTGAGAAAAAAAATGTATGGAGTATCTGAACTTTCCTTCCATTTTTCATTTCAGTGTTAAAACTAAGTGCCAGGTAACTGACCTGAACATCTATGTTCTTCCTGCACACTATTTTGATACCAATTTTGCATTTCCCTTTGGGGGGAACTAGATATAATTCTAAAGAAAGGACTGGACCCCATCCACCATTTTCTTTTCTAAGAATACTGTGAGATCCAAAGGCACTCTTGAAAATAATGAAGTAGTTGGAGGCTGTCTTTTTGCTTTCCTTAAAATTAAGAAAAAACCGAGATACAGTCTTGGCACTTAGGAAATTCCAGCAGCTGAACTCTACCACATCCAGAAAACTGTTTGGTGAAGTTGTTTTATATATGCTTTTTTTTCAAGTAAAAGAACTTTAAGAAAGTCAAAAGGGGAAAGGAATCAGATAAGCCCATTGGTGCCCACAAGGTACCAAGATACTTACTTCTAGCATAGTTATTATAAACAATCGATTTCCCACTGCCCTCCACCTTTCTGTTCCCCCTACTCTATAATTTTTGCATGATCTGTCTTCCTACCACAATATAAATATGCATATGTTGATTCATACATTACAAAAAAGGGGTGAGAAGTACTTTCCCTATTACTGTATGTTGCATGATTGCTATGCTATCCTGGGGGGCATTATTTTAAAGGACATGGGAAGGAAAAGCTTGATTTTTTTTAAAAAAAAGGTTAAGTATCAACATGTTAATTATGATGTTCAGCTTCCCAATTTTTGGTGATGCTTTAGGGACTTTTATTAGAATGAGTTGGTAAAATTCTTAGGATGACAGAATGGACCAGATCACTTTGGCCTCCAGATGATACTGCCCTTTCTGAATAGTTTTGATTATCAACAAGATCACTGAATATTATTAATGTGAGGAAGAAATTGTGATGGGTGAACTCAGCTCATTATAGATTTGAACTTGTTCATCAAGTAATGAATCCAACATTATGGTGGTGAAATCCAACATTATGTAGTCTAGTGGTTATATGTAGTCCTTGTTTAGTGACCACAATTGGGACCTGCAATGTAGTGATTAAGCAAAGTGATTGCTAAGTGAAAAATCAAGTGACCACAATTGTGCTTATGACTTTACCTCAGCTTTCATTTGCTTTACATGCTGGCTGGGGAATTCTGGAAATTGAAGTCCACAAGTCTTAAGGTTTCCAAGTTAGAGACCTCTTGCATCAGAAGAATACCATTCCAAACAGCTGGACAAGCCCAAAGGGTGTGAAAAGTTTCCAGAAGTTGATTGAGGGAGCCTGGTAAAAAGGCAAATCTTATAACCCTTTCCCCTCACTCCCCTGCCTTTGGAATACTCACCTCAATGCAGGGATAACTGGCCCTTACCTACTGCTTGTAAATGACAAGACTAATCAGTTTCACAGCTTCAGTTTTTGTTTGTCTTCAACCACCCTTTGGAATGCTCACCCCAGTACTGGGATAATTCACAAGAGAATTGATGTTTGTATTCATTGGAGAGGAAGGAATTACAAGAGAGTAAGTAAGCACACAATGGAAAATATACACTGAAAGGAATGTGCTAGCACCGGCTGTTTGCCTAACGTGCTCAGGTCTTGAGCCACAAACTTCCTAGGAAGCAGCAAAAGCCTTTAATATGAAACTGTCAATTTCAGGCAACAGCTGCCAGCTGGGAAGATTCTGAACAACTAAACTCACAGAGCTGAGCTTGTTAGCTTGTGGTTAGCACTGTTTAGGGTTGTACTGTGCTGCAGAGAAAAACAGTTCAGAAAGAGATAGCTTAGGCCAGACATGTCAAACTTGTGACATCACATGACGTCACATGATGTATCGGAGCTTTTTCCTCATTGCTGGCAATGGGGTGGGCACGGTTTCCTCATGATGCATCCGTCCCACGGGCCAGCAGTTTGACACCCCTAGCTTAGGCCATCTCTGGTTCAGGCAAGAACAAAGCATAGTAGGTGGTTGAACATGTGAGCAAGAAAGAGGTGCTGCAAAGGTTGTAAATGGGATTGGTCACAAAGTTACTTTTTCATCACAATTGTAACTGAATGGTCACTGTCTGCTAAATGAGCACCATTGTATCAATTTTAGTTACTTTGAGATTTTTGTTCAGGAGAGTGAGCATAATGTATCATATAAAAAGTATTTGCAATATGGTTTTTCTTCCTTGATATTCTTCCTTTTACTCTAGCTCTATCACTTATAATTTGTTCTAGATAAATCTAGATACATAGAACTGGCAAAGTTAAATATATAGTTGTGCAAAACATGCATGTGCAGAAATATAAACAAATTTAATGCACTTGGAATATTGCATCCAGTTTTGGTCACTATGATGTAAAAAGATGCTGAGACCTTAGAAAGAGTACAGAGAAGAACAACAAAGATGATAAGGGAACTGGAAGCTAAAACATATAGAGAATGGTTGCTGGAATTGGGTATGTCTACTTTAATTGATTATGTCTACTTTGGCCACCTAATGAGAAGGAAGGACTCACTGGAGAAGAGCCTAATGCTGGGAAAGATTGAAGGCAATAGAAGAAGGGGATGACAGAGAATGAGGTGGCTGGATGGAGTCACTGAAGCAGTAGGCGTGAGCTTAAATGGACTCCGTAAGATGGTAGAGGGCAGGAAGGCCTGGAGGAACATTGTCCATGGGGTCGCGATGGGTTGGACACAACTTCGCCGCTAACAACAAGTTTAATGAAAAGAATGATTAGGAGTGACAAGATAGCAGTGTTCCAAAGAAGAGGGAGTCAAGCTATTCTCTGAAGCATCTTAAGGCAGGAGAAAATGTAATGTGTAGGAAGAAAAGTCTTCATCATGGTTCCATCCAAGCCAGGGATAAACAACATGAAGACTGCATTGGGAAGAGGGTTACAGTTTATTGCAGAAGAAAGCCAGACAGAAAGATGAATCCAACAGAAAAAATGACTGACCACACATGGGTAGTGGGTTTTTATACCCCCTGGACTCTATTGTTTGGAGTTATTTCCTGTTCCTGTTTGAGGCTACTTCCTGTGTCACGTATTCTGTCCTGAGTCCAGGTGTGCCCTTCTAGGAATCTTGCTGATTGTGAGTATGTCCCAGCCCCTGGTATATCTTTGTCTTTCCTAAGCTTCTAGCTCCAACCTTCTTGATGGCTCACATTTGCATGTCTATAGAACTGGTTTTCTGCTTGGGACTATTAAGAAAACTGGGCATGCTTTCCTGGTTCTTCGATTTCTTTTTAGGAAATATATTTTCCTGCCCTTTTAATATTTCCTTCTCTGTGGAGCTGACTTCCCTCAAATGGATGAAACCAGTCAAGGAGAGAAGCCACCTAGAGCTAAGGAGAAACTTCCTGACAGTTAGAACAGTTAACCAGTGGAACAACCTGCCTCCAGAAGCTGTGAATGCTCCAACACTGGAAGTTTTTTTAAGAAGAGACTGGACAGCCATTTGTCTGAAATGGTATAGGGTTTCCTGCCTGAGCAGGGGGTTGGACTAGATGACCTCCAAGGTCCCTTCCAACTCTGTTATCTGTTATTCTGCTATTACAATTGATTATTCAATACTGGTTATGCATATGAAAACTGTAAACCATGTAGACCCAATAATGTGTTTCTGCAACATCATTAGTTCTAAGAGTGTTTCCATTTTAATTTTCAGCATGCAGCATTTAATTTATTTATTTTGTGCAGACTGATGCCCCTACACTTGAGGTCTGAAGTGGAGCTATTTGTTTTACCACCCCAGAAGCCTATTTAATTCTGCCATATGTGTAGATTAAAGCATCTTTTTGTTTTACATTGATGAATGAATGCAAATGAGACTACCATTTCATTTGTTGAGCCATGTTATCGTCTAAAACCAACTGACTTGTCTTACATGGGCTTGCTGAGAAACACTGTAAGGGGTAAGCAATAAATAGGAAAATAGGAAAGAGCACATAAAACTGATGAGTACTTACCCTCTATTCCCTACTGATGCTTCTGCTTGGCCCTGCTTAGCATTTCAATCTATGTAAAGTCAATGGGCCATATAACCTTCTTCCACATATACTAACCAATTAACATTATCCTTTAATAGGAAGAAGTTTAGGAGATGTTGTCTTTTGCATTTGCACATAGTAACACTGTTTACTAAGCTACAGTATGGATACTCATTTCAACGGTTTAGATTATTTTATCTTGTCTGCAGTGGGTGATTTAAGCTGGAGAAGAAAAGTTTTCTACATCTTCACAAATTTGAACATTTACTCACCTATAGCTTATTCTTAGAGTGCTCCAGTTGAACCTTATGAAATATTTATCTGGAGTATAACCCTGGGTGAACCACAATCGGTCCTTGTAGACTACAGATAAGCAATGTAATGCTTATAGATATTTTGAATTTAAATTTCCAGTCCTACTCAGCATGGCCAATGGCAAGAGATTGTGGTGCTTAGAATCCAGAACTTCTTGATTGTACAAATTTGCTTTTCATGCCAAAGACAATATAAACTAAAAATTAATAGAGCCTTGGTGGAGCAGTGGGCTAATGCCTCCTTAAGTAACACCAGCTGCCTGCAATTAGTGCAGGTTCGCATCCCACCAGGCTCAAGGTTGACTCAGCCTTCCATCCTTCCGAGGTAGGTAAAATGAGGACCCAGATTGTTGGGGGCAATAAGCTGACTTTGTAATAATGCCGCTTGGGGTGTGTGTGAAAGCCCTAATAAGCAGGCATATACGTAGAATGAAGGCTACTGCTAAGCTTGTAAGCCGCCCTGAGTCTTCGGAGAAGGGCGGGATATAAATGGAATTTAAAAAAAATAATTCCATCATGGATGCAGGTGTGAATGAAGTCTGCATCCATCATAGGTCAAATGCTATTCATCCTCCCTAGAATAGAGTCACAGCAGGGGCAGATGAGAATTGCATTAACTGTCTTTGTAAAAAAAAAGTTCCCAATTTTGTTGTATTCAGATGTTCCTATGAATTTTTAATTAAATATGGAAATAAAAATGCACTGAATTGGACATCCCTCCAGAGTGAAAAGTTACATGGAATAGAACTACTCCCAGTCCTAATGACAGACCAATAGTCTTACTCAGGACTAAAACACTTTTTTATTTCAATGGTTTGAGAGAAGCTTCCCAGAAGCAGAAATTTACAAGTGATAGCAACAGAGGACATAACAAAGGAAAAAAGTTCTCACACCAATCCATTTCCTTCCACAGAAAATCAGAGCCAAAAAGAAGGTAAAAGCAGTTTCATCTGCACAAACAAAGTGGCCAAATGTGGGAGGAACAATGGCCCTTAAATTAATCTGAGAAGCTGTGGTAAAAAATATCCAGATGGTGGCCTTGACAGGTCAGCTCGGCCTGAATATGCCCTCAGCAACATCTCCAGGATAAGATAAACTCAAAAACTCAAAAGAAACAGGAGCTGCTCCTAGAAAAGGTGGAAACACAACACACAAACACACACACACACAGAGAGAGAGAGAGAGAGAGAGAGAGAGAGACAGACAGAGAGAGAGAGAGACAGAGAGAGATTATTTATTGTGCAGGAAGGATATCAGGGAATAAATGGAGGTCAGATGTTGGACATTACTTGAAATCCAACAACATTATCAAGCATTATCCTTCCTTGTTTAGAAAATTTAGAAATTTGGATTTAAAGATTTATGAAACAATAAAACATAGCATTCACTCCACCTACTTCAGGCAAGGCCTAAATTAGCTCTAAATATAACCAATTTAGAAAAACACTGGCTTCTGGTTTTCCACAGTAGCTCAGCAGCCGAGGGATCATGGGGCTCTGAACCCTACCGCCAATTTCTGCCTGCTAGGGGACCCTAAATGGGCCTGAAGTTGCCCCGTAGAGGCAACAAAGAAGGAAGGAAGTCCCACTGATTGCGGAGAGACAGTGGTTGATCCAATCGGTTTGGGAAAAGCCCTCCAGAAACCATCAGTAGAAAAGCTAGCTAATGGCAAAGTCTAGCTCAAGCTACAAGCAGCTAAAGCCCAAAAGCACTACTTTAAGCTGACTGTGAACAACATGTTTTGAACTGGGTAAGATCAGTGATTTTCTCTCTTCTACTTGAAAATTGATTTCTTGGGGGGTGGGAGAAAAACCCCAAAAAGAAAAAAGCCTCTGAAAGTGAGAAGGAGGGGGATCTTTGCCCCACCCTTCTAAACTGTTTAGGGGGTGTTATGGAATTTGTTGTGCAGAGGTCTCCTTGTGCTACCAAAGAGTTGCACAGACAAGGAAGGGCACTGAGAGCAGTAAAAATCACACACAGAAATACACTGAGTTCTAAAAGCAAAAAGTATTTTACTTTGAGGTGGTGTAAAAACAAAAATGCACAGTCAAAAATAAACAGTCCAAGTCATGCACAATAGCAACAGTCCAAGCTACAAAGTCTTCTTACCGGTCCAGAGGTCAATACACAGTTCAGGTTTACAACAGTAGTAAACCAACAGCAGAGCAAAAACAGTAGTAGTAGAGAGCAGTGAGTTCAGAGAGAGAGAGAAGCTACGTTCCTAGCTTCCTCTTATGGCCATGAGAACACTTACACACCCATTGGCCAATTAACTTCTTAAAGCCATAGCATTATGGTTAATATATTTTCAACCCAACATTGTAGGCTAACACCATATGCCTAACATTCTCCCCTTTGGGTAGAATAATATATAACTCTTACAATCTTATGCACATTCTTTCACAATTAGCATTGTGTTTCACAGCACTTTGTACCTTCGTAAAATGGTTTGCAATATTTACATCAGATGAACAATACTGTACTCTAGCTGTATTAATTTATCTTTGATACATTGTCTGACATTCAAATAACGAAGATCAGTATGTTTAGATCTTGTTCTTACTGCAGCATTATTAGCCATCTTTATCGCAGCTTGATTGTCCTCATACACAATAAATGGATCATTTACATTTAAACCCATATCTAACAATAATTGTTTGTACACTAGCAGTTCTGTACATAACACTGATAGACATGAAAATTCAGCCTCCATTGTAGATAAGCTTATGTGTTTTTGCCTAATGGACTTCCATCCAATCAAAGAATCACCCAACATTACAGCCAACCCTGAGGTAGATTTACGACTGTTTGTATCAGAGGCAAAACTCGCATCTGCATATGCAGTAAGGATTAACTCACGATTTGGCTCTAGATATAACGAGTAGTGAATAGTCTGCTTCAGATATCTTAATACTCGTTTAGCTGATTGCCAGTGTCTAACAGTTGGATTATTGTTGTACCTAGCTAATTGATTTACACAGTAAGAAATATCAGGTCTAGTCCAATTACTCAGATACATAAGACTTCCTATCAAAGATTGGTACATAGTCTTATCAAATACAGGACTCTCCACATTAGTGTCCTTAAAATCCATAGCCATCGGAGTTTTAGCTGGTTTACACATTTCCATATTGTATCTCTTTAATAACTGAGATATCTTACTGGCTTGCGACACCTTAAAACCCCTATTTGTTTTCACAATATCTAACCCCAAATAGTGGCTAATTTCTCCAAGATTTCTAATTGTGAATTTATTTTGCAATCTTGAAATGATAGTTTGTGCTTCTAACTCAGTTTTTGTTATTATTGCAATATCATCTGTGAATAATAAAATAAAAGATAATGCTCCGTTGTGTTCTCTTCTAAACAAACAAGGATCAGCATTACTGGCTACAAAACCTAATGCACTTAACTCATTTACTATACATTTGTTCCACTCATAGCCTGATTGTTTCAATCCATAGAGGCTTTTCTTTAACTCCCAACAATCATGGTCTCTATCACTGGTCAATCCTGGTGGTATTCTTAAATAAATAGTATGTTGCAATGGAGCATGTAGATATGCAGTTTCAACATCTACATGATTAACCATATATTGGTTTTTAGCCGCCCATACTAAAGCTGCTCTTAAAGTAGTTGCCCTTAGACTGGGTGCAAACACTTCGTCATAATCCTCAGTAGTTTGGGCAAAACCTTGTGCAACCAAACGTGCCTTATGGGTTACAGTCCCGTCTACACCTTTCTTTATCTTATATATCCATTTACAACCTATAGCTTGCTCACCAGGTGGCAGTTTTGCTTTCTGATAAACCTTAAGATTCTGCAAAGACTTCAACTCCCTGTTCATTGCAGCTTTCCATGATGCCTGTTCTTTTTCAGGATACATCCTGATCTCATCATAGTTAGATGGCTCTACACTAACTTGACATACTATACTAGCTTCATAGCGATCAGGTGGATGTCTGATACGCATTGAACGCCAAGGAATTACAGGGCTTTGAATTTCAGACTCCTTTCCTTCCTCTGATTCCTCTATTATCTCCCCTATCTCCTCTTCATCTTTTATATTTACAGGAGATGTATTATCATTACTAGTTACGTTATCAGAGGAGTCCTCAAACACTAGAGGATCAGTATTAACAGTTACTTGCTCTAACCTATCCCAACCAACGTGCTCAAGGAATTTTGCACTAGCACTGTTATATACATTAGTTGTGCCCCGTTCCCAGAAACGATAGGATCTGTGGTTAGCTTCGTAACCTACAAAGTATAATTGCCTAGCCCTATGTTGGCCTTTACTCCTGAGTTGTGCAGGAATGTGGACCCAAGCTGGGGTGCCAAATGTGTGCAGGTAATCAAGGTTTGGTCTTCTACCATGCCATATTGTATATGGTATTTTACCAGTAGAAGTATTAACAACTAAATTCAGAACATGGTTTGCACATTTTGCTGCCTCCCCCCACAGTCTATCTGTTAAGCCAGAATCTCTTAACATGGTTCTAATCATGGCTTGTAACGTTTGCCCACGTCTCTCAACAAAAACATTATGTTGAGGCCTATAAGGGGCTGAATGTTTATGCTCAATGCCAGCTGATTCTAGCATATCAACAAAACGCTTATTTGTAAATTCAGTACCATTATCAGTAATTATGCACTGAACCTTTCTCTTTGTTTTTCTCTCCACGAACTTCAGCCAGTTTGCAAATTGTTGGAAAGTATCTGCCTTTGACTTAAGCAGATAACAAAAACCATATCTAGAGTAGTGGTCCAATATACTTAAAACATAACATGACCCTCCTAAACTTGGTTTCATGGGTCCAATTAAATCAGCAAACACAACTTCCAAAGGTACAGTTGTTTTGAAGCCGTTTATCCTGTTTGCAGGAGTTGCCTTGCTCTTTTCCTGATTACAGGCATTGCAATTCAAATACTTACTACATGGCTTCAGTTTAACTCCCTCTACTAATTCCACTGTTTTACGTAGTGAGTTAAAGTTTACATGCCCTAACCGCCTATGCAATAAATGTATACATTCATCATGTGGCTTCTTGTTCTCACATATTGAGTTAGCTTTAACTGTACTAACCTGGTTACTTGTGAGAACGAATAAACCATTTTTCAAATTAGCAGTTACACAGGTTCCATTCCTCTCAATAGTGCATTGCTCCCCTCTGAATGTTACCACAAACCCAACTTTAACCAATTCCCTTACAGATAACAGGTTGAATCTTAGCTTAGGTATATATAACATAGGTAACTGTTCATCAATGCATGGACAATAGGAATTACCTTCACCAGAGGCCTTCATCCTCCAACCATTGGCCAGTGAAACATATTGGTTGCTGTTTTTCATATTAACAAACCTCTTTTTCACTTTAGTAATGCATTGTGAAGCCCCACTATCAACAACCCACAATTCATTATTTCTGGATGTTGATTCACCAGAAACAGTCAAACCAATGCCCTTCTTAGCCTTTCCACTGCTATTTACATTCTGTTTTTTACCCTTTCTACAGAATTTGGCTATATGCCCTCTAGCCCCACAAGAATAACATTTCTTGACGTTGTAAGCAGTGGTAAATTGCTGCTCCTCTCGTGGCTGTGTCTCTCTCAGCTGGTCTCTGTCACTCCTCCTTCTGGACTCTTCCAGCAGTCTCCCAGTAATGTTAGTCAATGTCAGTTCCTCTCTGGTCAGGACTTCCAAAGAAGAAACATACTCATCATAACTCTCATCCAAAGATGACAGAATAATGTAGACCTGATGCAACTCTGAAAAAATCAGCTCCTTTTCATGAAGCTCTTGAAAAGTTGCCTTCATGTAGTTTAAATGGGTCAGCATATCTCCATCCTTCTGCAGACGAGCCCTAAACAGCTTACGCGTAAGGTGTATATGTGCACCCACACTGTCACGAACATAAAGCCTTCGCAAAACATCCCAACACCTAGCAGCAGACTCCTCACCACGAATATGGACAAGCTGCTGGTCATTCAGTGTTAGTCCAATAATGCAAAGAGCTTTCTCATTGTTTTGTTTAAAGTCGTCTAACTTCTTTGCATCCTCTTCGTCATCTGGATCCCAAGCAGTAGTATCTGGTGGGTTATTTACAACAGCCCATAGTCCTTCCTTGCGCAAAAGCAAGCAGCATTTTGTGGACCAGGAAACATAGTTTGTCCCATCCAACCGGGTTATCCAGGAGATGCCTGACAACAGTTCCTGTGCCATTTTACACCAAATACAAACTCAGCTAGGAATACTGTGTGTACTTACTCTCAGTACAGGCCTGGGCCCATAACCAATGTTATGGAATTTGTTGTGCAGAGGTCTCCTTGTGCTACCAAAGAGTTGCACAGACAAGGAAGGGCACTGAGAGCAGTAAAAATCACACACAGAAATACACTGAGTTCTAAAAGCAAAAAGTATTTTACTTTGAGGTGGTGTAAAAACAAAAATGCACAGTCAAAAATAAACAGTCCAAGTCATACACAATAGCAACAGTCCAAGCTACAAAGTCTTCTTACCGGTCCAGAGGTCAATACACAGTTCAGGTTTACAACAGTAGTAAACCAACAGCAGAGCAAAAACAGTAGTAGTAGAGAGCAGTGAGTTCAGAGAGAGAGAGAAGCTACGTTCCTAGCTTCCTCTTATGGCCATGAGAACACTTACACACCCATTGGCCAATTAACTTCTTAAAGCCATAGCATTATGGTTAATATATTTTCAACCCAACATTGTAGGCTAACACCATATGCCTAACAGGGGGAACAGAAATATACTGAAACGAAATGATTATAAAGACTTAATTTGGATAAGTTTGAAATCAGTGGAATATGTTAAGATTTTCCTTTTAAATTATGAAAATAGAAGTAAACAATTGTCTATTACTGAAAAATGAAGAAAAAAATGAGCTAGTTTCATCTAGTGTGGATGAAAATATACAACAGCAGTTGCTCTATTACAAGGATTGACAAAGCTCAGGAAGAGATAACTAGTTTCTGGTGACCTTCAATGTCTTAATAACAGAGAACAGCTTTGACAAAAAAAAAAGAAAATATTTTGGGCTATCTACAAAGTGAGAATCATAAACTCTTTAAAAAAATGATCTTTCTGGATTACAAATACTAACTCAACTGTGATTCTAAAGCTGTCTGCAGAGAAAAGAAAACACTGGCTTTTTGCTACCATGGAAAACCAACGATCTGCAGACAGAACGTACCAAGAAAAAACAAATAATTTGCAGAAGGAGATCTACACTATGTTGCAACTAATTCAAACAATAATGATCTCAAACCACAAGGAAATTAAAAATAACTTTGAAAATATAAACGAACACATCTTTAATTTAACTTTACAAAAATTCTCAGAAAATAAAAATGGAGAGTGAGCAGAAGAAACAGACAATTGAATATGAGACAGAGGAGAGAGATTTTAAGATGGAATTTAACAACAGAAGGAAGTATGACTTAACCCAGAAGGAAAAACATCTACAGGAAGTACTGGACATAGAAAAGGTAATCTATAGTCTAAGACTACAAAATAAGTTTGAGGACAAGAAAAAAGATTTGACGAAATGGATTCTGCCAGGAGAATGATGAGAACTTGAGAGACAAAAAATGATGAAAGAAAGAAAGAAAGAAAGAAAGAAAGAAAGAAAGAAAGAAAGAAAGAAAGAAAGAAAGAAAAAGAAAAAGAAAAAGATTCTCAATGAATATGAAGGGGTGAAACCTTCCTATAAAAGCATCTTACCTGTTTTGCCTTTTGTACTTGCAACAACATTCTCAAGATTATGGGAAGATTCTTCAATTCAGCAAAACATATTGATCAGGAAAGATGTTTGGCAAAAGAAAAAAAAGCTAAAGTGAGCATTAAGAAACTAGACAATGGGATTTACCAGAGGGAACATTTAAAAATTAAACATTTGTTTGAATATGGTTAAAGAAATAGAAAGATTTTGGATATAAATAAAGATTAATTTAAGAGGAATGAACCCCTCAAGTAACATAGTATTTTTTCTTTCTTTTTTCTTTTGTGTTCTGTTTTTTGACATGAGAAAGATAAAAATGTTGGGATGGTTTATATAAAAGAAATGTTTTCTCTGTTTTTTTTCTTTGTCTTTTTCTTAAGATATGAGAAATACAAAAGTGTTACGATGACTTGTATGAGAAAAAAGACTTAAATACTTAACTGTAACTAATTTTGAGAAAATCTTAACCAGTAAGAATGATTTGAATATTGTGGGGAAAACAAATTTAAATAAGAACTTTGTAAACAGGATCTATGATGAGGCAACCAAGATAATCAATTAGAAAAGAAACTTTACATTGATGTGGTTATTATTTGCAGAAACATGAGCAAAATGTTTGTATTTAATTGTCATTTATTCAAATAATAAGAACTGTATTAATTTAAGGTTGGCAAAAAAGAGTATTATTGGAAGAAGAGAAAATCAAGCAAAGCCATCATATGGACTATAGAATTATAGAAATTAATTGTCATTGATTTTTTAAAAAATACTAACGCAGACAACACGCTGTTTACCAAATATTAAGGTGATTATGTTAAAATCAATAAAACATATTTTTTTTAAAAAAATAGAAAAACACTGGCCCTGAGGATGGGGCAGCCAAAGAAGGAGCCAAAGAAAATGGGAAAGTTTGGGTATAGGCAGGAGAACTGGGTTTTTGTTTTTTGTTGTTTCCAAAGCAGAAACAATCAGATGGAATGGATACTAACTAGTTCATTCCCATCCAGACCAGATGTCTAGCAGAATCTTGTTTTACTAATCAATTCAATTAACCATTGCCATTTAGTAACTCACTAGTGATCCCATCTCTGATGTTTGGGCAAGTCTTGGTTAGTCTTGATTTGTCCAGCTTTTCCACTGAACATTTTCCCAAAACCATTTCAGCCAAAAGTCTGAAGGGAGAATATTTTTTTATGGAGAAGCAGGTTGTGGGGGCAGGACAGGACAAGGAATCCTGATTTTTATCCTTTGTAAATGGGTGAGGAAATTTCAGCGGTAAAAAATTCTTCTCAGTTTGTATTGTTGTGATGTATATACATAACAAGGACAGAGGAAGATCACCCTTAGTTACAAATCTATAATATAAATGCCCCTCAATTTATGCCCAAACAGCAATTAAATACTGAGAAATGGCTGCCTTTGACTGATATTTGACAACTCATTTCTATACTTTCTTCAAGGATCTGACCTGATGGGTCCAACTATTTTGGGGGAAAGGCAGGTTGTGTCACCAGGCTTCTATTCTTCAGTCAATACAGAGGTTGCAACAAGCCATGTTTTAAGAATAAAGCAGATTTTTTTGCTTGCCTGCAGACATTCCCCTTCTAAGAACAGGGTTTATTTGTAAAAAGGAAAGGAGTACATAAGCTGAAGGTTCATTTACAGGGCTGTCATGGAAACAGCATTTTAAAATAAGCACAACTATATAAAATGATAATCATCAAGCCAAACAAACTAAATGCCAAAATACTTTGAAACCTAAAAATAAGAACTAGGTTTAAATTACCCTAATTTCTATGAGGGTGGTAGGTGCTTGTTGTTTTTTTGTTTTGTTTTTTAAAAATACATTTCAGCAGGTAAATCACGTTTCAGGAGCACTCTCTTTGTTTTCTATTCTTGAAGTGCAGTGAAGTGGTTTCTAAATCAGGCTTTTAAAAGACATTTGGCTGTAGCAAAATTGTAATAAAAATGCATAATATGTACTTAAGACGAAAAGTAACACCTCTGCCACAAATTGGTTCTTTGAAATATTTAAATTAAAATGCCTAAACCATACCATGCTTGAATAGAACAGAATTAAGCAGCATGTAGCAGAGATATGAAGCTTCTCCTTACAGGGAAACATTTTCAATGGGGAATACAGAAAGGCCGTAGGACTGGGATCTTTATTAACCACTACGTTCTTGGTGATTGTTTTCACCACTACAGATTTTTTCCCCCTTTCGTTTAATACTTGTTTTTATCATTGTCCTTGTTGTCCCCAAAATCGATGGTGCCTTGTGATTTTTCAAAAATTATCACAAACTTTGATGGCTCCTATACTTCTTATATGCACCTTTCAACAGCACAGAACGTCTTGAGTAAGATTTCTTTTGAGAGCAGGGAGGCACAATTGAAAGCATGCTTTTGACTTGACAGTGCATTCAGTAGGCAGACACAAGTGGGTTTCTGATGCGCAGTCCTATACAGTATATGTCTTTACCTGGAAATAAGGTCTGCTGAAGAAGATACACTGGAGAATTTTGTTTGCTCTACATTTGCAAACAAGCAGATCTCATTTGTGCTTCTTAGAAAACTGCATAGATTTGAATGTAGCTTTCTCTCTTTTTTAAAATGCACGGTATTTCAAATTTTGCAGTGCAGTTCTGAAGCCAAAAATCTTACAAGAGTAAGATTTAAGGGAAAATGTGTATAATTTAAAGGTCACTTTTCATGCAGTTTTTTTTAAAAGCACATGCACTAAATTGGGATAGGCAGTTCACAGATCTAATTGCCTATGTAACAGTGTTGAAGAAAATAAGCTAAAATAAGTAAGTCCTACTTCCATACTGAAGCTCCAACAGATATCCAAGGATACAGGTTGCTGACTTCGATGCTGGATTTCATAAAAGTAAGGAAAAATATTTTTCCCCATTGTGCTGAAATAGTGAAAGGCTAATGAAACTGTGATGATGCTTTTTTTCTCTGCGATGTAGTATATAATGCAAACATCAGAATCATGTTTTATTGTATGGAATTGTATTGCAGATCCTAATGCTAAGTTAGTCTGGATACACATCTAGAAATTCAATTCTCTTTCTTTCTCTATTTTTTCTTCTTAATTTTTCCTCTCTTCTTGCTCCCATTGACCCTTCAAGACAGGGCACCATCTGCTTTCTGTTTCTATAATATAATTCATATGGAATAGGTTCTGCTACCGATCTAAATAAATAACTCAAATAACAGTAAAAAGAGCAGTAAAATAAACAGCAAAAGATATAAACATGTTCACTCATCTCTGTATAAGAATCTAAGAAGGAGAGAGGTTAATATAGAAATGCCAAGCAAAAAGTAACCAAAAAATCCCCACTCACACATCTCTTTTATCTTAAATAGTTTGTCTGTTCCATTCAGTGACTTTATGGAGCTCCCCTGCAAGTTTTGCTTGGAATTCTTCCGTATTAGTCTCAGCTTAGCCTCTTGGAACCTGTGGTTATTAGTACATTATCAAGGGAAGTTCTCATCTAAAATGAGAACCACCTCTATGGGCTATAAATCAAACATAATTAGCCTCTCAAGTCAAGATCTAGCAAAACATACCAGGGATTCTACATGCTGATGATAAAAACAAGAAATAAGTCTCAAGCATGACACAATTCAACAGAAAGCTAGATATACACTTCATCCAAACAATATCATAATGAAGCATGAATAAAACCATGAATTTATCTTAGCCAAGAACAGATGTTTTACCCTCCTCCCTTCACCCCAGATCTGAAGATACCTCAGCTTTCCTCCCTACTCATGTGTCAAAACCAGGATTATTTGACAACCCTAATTTTGTAACAATTAAGTAGATTACTTTGGGTGTATTTTTTTCATTTCTACAGTGCCTCCAATGTGACGTAGCATTCAGATATAATGGATATGTCAAATGGCAGCTCCCATGTTATAGAATCATAGAAATAAAGCTTCAAAGAGAGGTCAGTGATCATCTTGCCCAACCCATTGCCCAATGTAGAAATAACTACCATAGCATTCCTGATAGATGCAGCTTTTGTTTAAACACTTTCAGCAAAGAAGAGACCATTAACAAATAGCTTTTACCTTTAGGATATTTTCTGGATGTACAACTGAAATCTCAGTTGCTTTAATTTAAGGCCACTGTTCTTTGTTCTATCTTCAGGAACAATTTAGAGCAAGCCTACCCATTTTTTTTACATGGCAGCTTTTTGGGTACTTAACAAAACTATCAACTGCTTGCAATTTTCTACAAATTAAACATACCTAACATATCTAACCACTCCTCATTAATATTTCCTTCTTGGTTCCAGATCAACTTGGTTGCTCTTTTCTAGACATGTTCCAATTTGTCAGTCTCTTTCCTTAAACATAGCACCCAAAATTAGATACAATTTTCCAGATGTTAATCTGATCACAATAGAACAGAGCAGTGGCGTAGCGTGGGGGTGCAGGGGGGGCCGGCCGCACCGGGCGCAACATCTGGGGGGGCGCATTAGATGCATTTTACTTTACTTACATCAGTATTTTCATAACAAACAATACATGTGCTTAGGGGGTAAGGGTTTCTTTAACTAATCTAGTGGAAGAGACTCGAGTGCTAAAATCCACGGGTTAGGGGGCGCAAATTACTTGCCTTGCCCCGGGTGCTGACAACCCACGCTATGCCTCTGGAACAGAGAGAAAGAGTGACTCCTTTTGACACTATATTTACTTGGATCAACATTGATGGCAATTATTTGTTTTGAGAGGGGGGAGTTGAAGATATATTAGGTTGCAATCTTGTGTTCAATTTGTGATCTACCAGGACCTGCAAATCTTTTTCAGATGTACTGTTGGTCCACAAATGTTTACTCATCTTGTTTTTTACTATTCAGGTGTAAAAACATTCAGTTTACTTATCTTAGATTGCCATTCCAACATAATTGGGGTATATTTTCTTTTACGAGAAAGTCTGTAGCAAAGTAGGAATTAAGAAGTTTTTTTTTAAATTTCTTCTTCAACTGTAATTACCCCATCTTCTTGAAATAATGGAACTCTAGTGTACCTATATATGTATGCTCTCTCCTCACTTTCTTTTCATCCCACTATTTTTCCTCCATTACTTATTGCCCTTTTAACCAGATCTGCTTAAAATTAAATCTAAGAGACTTTATCCTGGTTTTTTTTACTTCAGTCTTCCAGCAAATGCAGAGTCAGCAAGACTGCTAAGGAATTTAAGGGATTTGGGAACTTGAGATCTTTCCATGGAGATGATTTTCCAACAGTATCTGAATAACTGAATTTTCCCATTATTACTGTGCACTTTGGAATGATGCATTCATTCATTAAAAGGAAAGGAAAACTCAATACAAGCAAACATTGGGGGGACTGAGATCTTAGGGTATAATGTATCAGAGTTCATTAGCAGAACTGCAGTTCTTTGGACTTTAGTGTGTCACATGTATGGAGGTACCAGCTGCTTTTCCCACATGACAAACTTCATGCATGAAACAAAAAACCTGGCATCAGTGCATATGCATTGTCCTTTGTTTTAATGAATTGGCTTTTTTCTTCCTGCATAACAAAGCTCTGTTATTATATTTCAATCTCATGGTGCTACCAAGAACATCAGGACAATCTTTTGAGGCAGCATATTGGAGTATTATTCTTTTGTCCATGGCTAATCATATGATTAAATAGAAATCTGAAGCCATGTTTTCCACATCTAGGATTATTAATCATTTAACATGCTTACATCCATGCTATAAAAACAATAGTAAAAACACTAAAAATGATATTTCTTCTACTCTTTACTCTCCAATTTCATAATATCTATATTATGACTTATTAAATCATTTACACTTCTGTTCTGTCCTTTCCTTTCTCTGGGAAAAAAGTATTTCCCCAGGAAAGGAAAGGAATGCATGATACTGGTTTGGTCTTTTATGAAGAGGACAGTATTTATTAACTACCCAATTAAGAATATTATATAGGTGCTATTCCAAGTATTAAAGGGTCTATTATAACTCTGCCATAAATTCCTGGTTGCCAAAGTTTACAAGCAGGATGTAAAAGTTGCTCTTTGGATTATAAGGTTTCAGCTACCAAGAAAAATTATTTCTGGAGATGGCATCATTTCAAAATCGCAGAATCTGAGTCTTTATATAACTGAATGTCCCTTGTAGCTGTATTACAGGTGCTTAGCCTATTATTTTCTCCAATGATTACAACAGCCTACAACAGGGGTCTTCAAACTTGGCCCTTCTATGACTTGTGGACTTCAACTCCCAGAATTCCTCAGCCAGTGTGCCTGGCTGAGGAATTCTGGGAGTTGAAGTCCACAAGTCATAAAAGGGCCAAGTTTGAAGACCCCTGGTCTACAAGGAGATCAATGCAGGTTACGTTCAGGTGGTTTCTGGAGATGAGGTGCTTTGAATTGGTACATTGTATGCACTGGAATTTCAAAAAAAATATTTATAGCTCTTGAAGGGTTAAGATTGAGGTCACGTTTTCTATAATCCCTTTGTGATTAAAAATGGAGCCTTTAAATGTTTTTCCAGTTTGTATAGCCATAATCAGATTCTACTGGGACAGCTAGTTATTGAGACTAAACATATAAGTGTGATTCCCCCTGAATAAAGTGCCACTACATGGTTAAACTGTGGAATTCTCTATTATTAAATATGAGGACAAATTAATGGACAAATTAATGGAAGCTCAAGTTATTAGTGGCAATTGATCTTGAAGGCTCTTACTACCTTCAGACTCACAGATAGCATGCCTTAAATGCCAGCTGTGAGAGAGTAACCACAGAAGAAAGCTTATGAGCTTTCTAGCCTGTAGACATCTGGTTGTCCACTAAATAGGACAAATCAAACTTCTTGTACAGCTAAAAGAGCATGGCCCCAATCCAAGAGAATAGTGTTAGAAATTTTGATGAACCATACTTTTTTTTTGCTATTGTTGACTGAAGAAATTGAGATGGACCAGTTTTGAAGAAACCTAGCTTCTTGTGATGTAGAGCCACAGCTAATACACTGATATGGGCACTATCCTGTTGATGTCACCTGAACTGAGCTTCAACCAGAGTTGTGCCAACTTGATCTTGCCTTCAAGCATTACAGCATGGAAACATTTGGATGCAAAATCCACTACTTGAATTTTATATTATTACTCCAAATAAATGTATAAATGAACAACTTGCTGGTTCATTTCTCAAAAAGTATTGCAGCTATCTGACAACTTGAATCTTTAGATAGCATCCCCTTTGCCACGAGAATGTTCTTTCTCCAAGACAAAATGAAGATCAATAGGAAACTACTGATTCCTGCCCAGATTGATAAAAGTCCAGTGCCATCTTGTGACTATATTCTATAATGACATTGTCCACATACCCTTCAACATTTTATAGAGGTACAGTCATTTTTATATTGTACTTTCTTGTTTCATTCTAAGGAACATAGCTCAGCAACACTATGCTTTTATTGCCAAATTCTTTATGCTGTATATAGTATTGCACTGACTTCTGAGATCACAGTATTGTTGAGCTGACTAATAAGAGAAAAATAAACAATCCTGATCAAAAGGCTTAAGACAGAAAGGGGTTCATTTTGTCAAAAAAAAAGACAAAGCTAAAACTATAGAAAGACTGTATGCATATTCTATTGTGAAGTAAGTTCCATTGTGCTCGTTTCTTAAGTGTGATCAGAACTGCAGCAGAAAATAAACCTTGTCAGTGGCAGTGTGCAAAATTGCAGGGTTGTGTGTGTATAAATTTGAGCACACATACCAGCCTAACTTTTCCTTACTTCTGCTCTTAATAAGTACAGCTATAATAGCAACAAATCCCAGCCTTCTCTGGTCAAAAGAATGCCTAAATTCAATCGGATTCATTCCCAGGTATAAAAGCTTTAGGACTGCAGTCTCAGTAATACATAATGAATGCACTGTTAAATGAATATAAATCATAAAGCCCATCCTCTTTAGTGCATGACATCAGGAATCTACAATCTTTTTCAGCCCATGGGTTTCACTTGGCTTTTAAGAGGTGTGCAAGTGTCAACTTTCAAAAACTGTCAGAACAAAAACTGAATTTGATTTATTTAATTCAGTGTAATTAATTCAGTGTAGCTACTGTGACTATTTTCTTTAAGACTCCCTTTCTGTCATGTTAACTATTAACTATTAATTAACTCTCCCTTTCTGTCATGTTAAAAATTAAAAATGAGCAGTAACCTTTGGAGGGCTGCACCAAAAGATGTAGGGATTACCTGTGACTTCACAGCCTGCTTTAAAGGTATTTTCAGATTCTTTCCCCAAAGAAAAGACAGGTTAAATGCTTACCTGCTTTATTTCATGAGTGATCTGTAGCATTATTGCACCAAACTCAGAACAGCATCCGTGATTTTTTCCTAGAAAATGTCCTATGATTTAAACCCAAATCTGTTTTGCTTCAAATGTAACTGCAGGCAATGCTTTGGGACATATCAGGATACTGATTTACCAAAGACAAAAACCAGAAAACAAGGAGTACCTTGCCAAACATGGACAGTTGGTGGATAGAACTGACTTATCCCTTTGCCTTATGGCACTTTAGCTATTCTGGCATAAGCCATTCCAAGTAAGACAGCTTCCCACATCTATAAGGAGCAGGGTGCCAAGAATTCCAGAAAATAAATTATCCTCTTTCTAGTTTAAATATGTTTAAAATAAATACATGGTTTAGGGGAAGGAAAAAAAACCCAGCCACATATGTCGATGGTTTAAATTGACCCACTGTATTAACTTCCATACTTCTGAAAGAGAGGTTCATCAAGGATTTTTCAGTGCTGCTGAGGCAAGCTGGCCCACAGCTGTTTGTGTGAGTGCCCAGAGAAATGTGTTTTCCATGGAGCATGCCACCTTGAACCACTTTATTTTTAAAAATCCAAAGGATTTGTTACATCAGGGTTTTCAAAACATTTTTTTGCCAGAAGTGTTAATGTGTGTCATTAAAGCTGCCAAGATGCGCATGGCATACTGAGACCCTCGCCTGCGTTTATAGAAACTGACATAAGAATGTTAAAGAAAACAGAGCGGAGATATGGAGAGTGACAGCTGATTATTTATTTTTACATATTTTTCAAAGTATCAATAAATCCATTTGAGACTTCATGACTTGAGTGGTTGTAAGAGCAGCAAAGAATGAGTTATAATTAAGACCCATTCTTTTTCAACACACACAAAGAGAAATTGAAAGGGGGGGGGGCGGGATAGCCATAGAATGAACTTTGAGCTGTCGAATGAAGTTCAGTTGCCTAAAGAAGAAAATAAAACTGGTGATAATTGTGGTGAATGTGATGAATTGGCTACAGTTATAGATACTTGCCTCTGACTTAGGGTTATCTTTAGGAAAGCAAAATCTTGAAGCATCTGGCTGATCGCACAGTAGACTCAGTGACCTTGGTCAACAGCAGAAATGGCATATTTAGTTTGGTTAACCAAATATAGTTGCCATCTACATATAACATCCTATGTCCAAACTAATAAACTATGTTGTAGCCTAATATGATAGCTTACATACAATCTATTTAGAAATGTCTGGATTTCCACAACCATGAACTACTCAAGCACATTTTAGCCTGGTCTAAAATACTGTACAACAGGGGTCTTCTAACTTGGCCCTTTTATGACTTGTGGACTTCAACTCCAGTTTTTGGGCACTTGGTGTCTAAAAGGTTCGCCATCACTAATATAGGGATTATTGCAAAACAGAGGGAGGAATATAATAAATTGGATGAGAACTTGTTCTCAATAAAGATAAACTTAAAAGAAGAATTGATAATGCTACAAAGCAGAGAATGTGATCAAGGCAACTCATACAATCAATAAATCTTGAGTTAAAGGTGTGGAGTTTAGAAAATAATGGACAGGTTTGGGGACAAGAAGTTGAGAAACACAGAAAACTCTGAAACTGCCTATGCTGTGTGTACTTACTACCTGGATAGCAGACTATGGTAACATTTCTTTCTTTCTACGTAAATCATAGCTCTCATTTATGAATATATACAGTACACTGATTAATGAAAGTTATACGAATAACTTTTAGCATCTTTTGTTCTTTTTTAAGTTATTCATAAGTGATTACTCTGAAGATAGTTCATGGACAAATCTGGCCAGTCTTTCAGTGAGCATTTCTATAACTTCCAAACATTTGTGAGCCATACAAATCCTATACACAGATTCTGCAGCAGACCATAGAATAAAACCAAAAGAAGAATGCATCTTGTTTCCCTGTACAAATACATCCTTCTCTGTGTGAAGGGATGGTTGATGAAATCTGCATTTCTGACAGATGAAAGGGTTTTTTTGTTTCTCTTCAGAAGTTTTCTGTTCAACAAGTCTATTCAAATCTTGCTCCTTAAATGTAGATTTCCTCCTTTGTTTTCAGAAAAGTAATTGCAGCTGTTAGTTAATAAATCATATGCATGTGGATAAGTACTACAAACACTATTTGACAATCAAGCTTTAGATGCATAGATTTGTATTGCATGTTTATGAGAAGGTCATGGTTCAAAGCAAAAGCACCTTTTAAAATGTTTTCTTATTTTTATGGTTAAATATTGTGGCTTGCACCCCTCCCTAGGCACTTTGCTCACAATTAATAACTTGTTTGGGATGTACCTGTTGCTAGCATTTAATTTCTATTTAGCACATTTCACATAAAATATGGCCATGTGTCAGTGTATAGTTCCTGCTTGATGTTGCATATAATTCTTATAACATTATGAATGGCATGTGCTAATTATTTAGTACAATAGCTCATCTTATGGAGCTGTAAGTCTAGGAAATGAAGGGTAGTAATTACCTGGAATGAGGATTTCTTCATTGTTGTTGTTGAGACCAAAGTGTGGGAGGGGAAAAATTCAAAATCAAAACAGCTTTCAGTTCAAAATTATTCAAGGCATACTGAAAGAGTTAACACTTCTTGACAAGTTTATAACTAGCAAGTCTGGAATTTCTGGCTTTGAAGGCAGTGGTTTGGTGAAATGTGCAGTAATTATGAAATCCTCACTCTGATTCGTATATATATTTTTCTTATGCTAACAAATTCCTTCTCCCATTTTCTAAACCAACTTTCTTGGACCTCTTTCCATAGGCACTTTCCTCACTCCTGCATTTAGTATTTGTCTGCATGTTCCAGAGCTTCCTAATTTAGTTTGACTTGCCTGCCTTGACCTACAAAGAGGGTAGGGAGATGAAAGCAACAAAAGAAGATCAAAATAAAAGAAAGCTTTGCCAAGAAAATAGTGATTTGCGAGACACAAAGAAAGATCCTACTTTACATCAGAATAGATGCTTTCAATTCCTTGTCAAAACTCAAGAAGGTATGACCTTGACAAAATACTTCAGGTTTTATTTTGCTGTTTTATTTTTTATAGGGAGCTATGCTTTGGCAAAGGAGAAAGCGGAACTTGAGTCAGAGGAAGACTCCAAAAGACAAAATGTTTTACAGTCCTGTGAAAAAAAATTCTTTTCAGATTTCCTGTCCCCTTAAATTTAATAACTGGTTGTACCATGTTTATTTACGAATGATTCTCTACATTTCTATGGGGTTTAGTTCTGGACTTTGATTTGTCCATTGCATAATAACCTCTTGCAAACTTGATTGAATGTTGGGGCTCATTGTTTTGCTGCGGCTTTTGCAAGAGCTTCAGCTGATAGACAGATGGCTTGATATTCTCCTGTAGAATTCTTTAATACAAAAACTTATGCTTTGATTTGCTTTGAAGCAAATTTGTCTCAATGAAGGCAAATCAGCCAGTATTATTTTTTAAAAAAACTAAGTCCATGAATGCATGATTTCATTGTTTTTCCACAGACTGGAAGCCCAGGAGAAAAGTAAAAATGGTGACTAAAAAGTGGTTTGTTAGTTTTTAACTAGACATGGTTCCCCTAAAAAAAAAGACCTGCATTGGCTTTTTCTGAGGAGAAAGAAGAAAAGTGGTTTTAATTTTAAAGCTGGCTTTTATTCCTGCATATATGTCCACTGTGATATCTTAGCTTTGTGTGTGTGTGTGTGTGTGTGTGTGTGTGTGTGTGTTAATTTTTTGGATTGCTAACAAAGAATTAAAGGGAGACTGATATAGCTATTTCAAGCTTTTTTGCTCTCATCTGTCAGACACACCCTGAGAGCAAAAAAGTTTGAAAGAGCTATATCAGTCTCCCTTTAATTCTTTGTTAGCAATCCAAAAATTTAATGTAAATAATGATTGTCACAGTTGTGACTGCCGCCTGTGGATGGCTCTAGTTTGGGCTGATACAAGCAAAAGATTTAGCCCTTATTTGGGTTGACAGGGTGCTCAAAACACTCAAGATATAGATAGATAAAGGTAAAGGTAAAGATTCCCCCGCACATGCGTGCTAGTCGTTTCTGACTCTAGGGGCCAGTGCTCATCTCCGTTTCAAAGCCAAAGAGCCAGCGCTTGTCCGATGATGTCTCCGTGGTCATGTGGCCGGCATGACTAGATGCCAAAGGCGCACGAAACGCTGTTACCTTCCCACCATAGTGGTCCCTATTTTTCTACTTGCATTTTTACATGCTTTCAAACTGCTAGGTTGGCAGAAGCTGGGACGAGTAACAGGTGCTCACTCTGTTATGCAGCACTCGGGATTTGACCCGCAAAACTGCTGACCATTTGATCGACAAGCTCAGCGTCCTAACCCACTGAGCCACCACGTCCCTCATAGATAGATAGATATACATAAATACGTGTGTGTGTGTGTGTGTGTATACATGTATATATATATATATATATATATATATATATATATATATACACACGAATATATATATATATTCATTCATTGTGTCTACATAGAATTTTATATATTTATAAGCATATACAGTATATTTGTAATAAGACTTGCAACTGCCAATTGCTTTCTGTCAAATGGAGAATTGGGAGCCCAGAACAGTAGAAGAATTGTACATTGGAGGCAAAAATTGTCTGACCCCTAGACTGAATCTCTTCATAAGTGACTGTCACAATTTTTAGTCCAGAGAAGAGGGAGTTGAGGTTAAGTTGGCATCAGCACAGGACAAAAATCAGTTGATGCAGTGCAGAGAGGTTTATGTTCTTGACTGTGATTGTAATTTTTTCCAGACTGATCAGCATCAATGCTATCTTTTTGGAGAAATGATTTATTTATTATTTATTATTTTTTGAACAAGGCATCACATGTCTCTAGAATCTGTGCAGTGAACACTTCATTGTGATGATACGAGCCAAAGTTTGTGACATGTATACTGTATATGGCAAGCAGATCAAAATCAATCCTGCAGGTCAAAATCAGTTGTTTAAATAAAATGCCATGAATGCTCGTTTGAGTTAATTGGAGCAAATTATTATTTCAAATATCCATTTAATACAAAAGTACATAATCACAACAATTTACACCATTTGTGTGATGATGTCATTATGAAATGATGTCATGTACACATTTTTCATGATACTACTCATACAACAAGGCTAATTAAACTGATTGAACTAGGATAATTCCTATTATATAAAATTTTATAATCTAAGAGCAGAGGTAAATATTTTTTTATGAAATAGCACTCAAAGAACCACAACCTTATAAAATTGATCTATAAAGCTGCCCAATAGAAAAACTGATTCTAACTTTTCAGTTGCTTAAAGAGACCTAGTACCTTTCATAATTCTATAAGAAGTTACATAGTCCTTGATTTATAGCCATAATTGGGATCATAATTTTGGCTACTAAACAATACAGTCATTAAACAAGTGATCATATGACTGGATTCAATTTTGCAACCATTTTTCCATAGTTGTTAAGTAAATTACATGGTCATTAAGCAAATCTGGCTTCCCATATTGACTCTGCTTGTTGAAAGCTAGCTGGGAAGATTGCCAATTGCAATCACATGATCACAAAATGTTGCAACTGTTGTAAATACAAGCCAAACACTTGAATTGTGATCACATGACTGCAGGGCAGTGTAACTGTTGTAACTTCAAGAATGAGTTGTAAGTCACTTTTTTCAAGGCTGTCATAACTTCATTGTTAAATGAATAATCACAAGTCAAGAAATAACTGTGCTGTTATTCTGTCTCTCACACAAAAATAAGATAAACTTGTTTGCAGAAAAGAGTTCATCTATTTTTGCATTGAACAATGTCAGATTATTATTTTTCTTTCAGATATTTTGGGTTGCATATATTTAAAAAGAATCTAAACGGCCTGGTTCTAAATAGCCTTGTTATTTACATGAACACTATCATTTTGTTTTTAAGCAAGATGGTCTATGCAGAAAAATAACTGCAGATACACAGGAGTTTATGGACACATACAGTACCTTATATAATTAAACATGAAGTTACTTATCAAAACATTTTAAGAGAAATGATATTACTTTGGGAATTATCTGTTCTATTTATTAACTTAATGATAAACTTACCTTTCACCTGCAATAGATGATTGTTCAGCCTTGACAGAAAGTAAATACGTTGCATTGAAATTAAGCAAAACACATTTATATTAGGAAAAATGTTCAGAAACAAGACTTTATGGGCCAGTATGTGGTGTTAAGTATACTTTGGGTATATTTTTGTTGTTGTTTCATTTGCTTTTTCTTGAAATATTCACTATGAAGGAAAGAATGCATATGATGGAAATATTAAAAAAAAGTTTGCAGTAATGTAGCAATTCGTTCATTTTGTAACATACCTTCAATCAGTACTCAGACACTTATGGATTTAATTATCTGTCTAACCATCAATCCATGTATCATTTTTCAATTACTAGAATGTATACAGCAACAGAGAAATAAGTTCGAATCCCTGCTTAGCCATGAAATTTGATAGATGATTTTGGGGAAAGAGCAAAGCTTAGAGATAGTAGGACAGATGTTTTGAATTCACAGGATTTCATTTGAATCCCAAAGACTCTACCCTTCGTATTTTGGTATTCTGCTTAGAACATGGCTATATGTTTGTGTTAATAATAGTGAGTTTAATACAGTGGTGGGATTCAGCCAATTCGCACCAGTTCAGCAGTCCCAGAATGGACTTCCAGAATCAGCATCCACACAGAGAACTGGTTGTTCACAGATTTGAATCTCACCACTGGTTTAATGGATTAAAGGTCTCACTGGGTTAGTTCTGTTTTCCAGTCTAATCTATGTACATAGGGTTTTGGTAGCATAACAAAGAAAAAAGAATATCCATGCACCCTGAATTTATTGGATGAGGATGGAATAAAATATAGCAATAGAAATAGCACTTAGATTTATATACCACTTCATAGTGCTTTACAGCCGTCTCTAAGCAGTTTGCAGAGTCAGCATATTGCCCCCAACAAGCTGGGTCCTCATTTTACCAACCTCAGAAGGATGGAAGGCTGAGTCAACCTTGAGCCAGTGAGAATCAAACTGCTGGCAGCTGGCAGTCAGCAGAAGAAGCCTTCAGTACTGCATTCTAACCACTGTGCCACCACAGCTCAGTGCAATACATTTCAGATAATATACAACATTCAAGATAAAAAGGTGGCTAGAATTGCTGAATAATAAATCATGAATGCCAGGTGGGTGACTTTGGGACAAATTACTCTCTCTCAGCCCAATCCACCTCACAGGGTTTTTGTTGTGGTAAAAATGGGAGAGGTAAGAAGTATTAGATATGTTCGCTGCCTTAGTTATCAAGTAATAAAGGTGTGATTATCAATCATGCAACAATTTATTTTATTATGTGCATTCAGATATGGGATGGCTTTTAAAGATCACACAAATAGATCACCTACATATATATGCACATGCATATGAATATTCTTCCAACATTCAGCAATTGCTACTATAATTGAGCCTATCCACCCTGCAATTGGTCATTATCTTGTTTTTTCTTTCCAACTTTCTTAGCTAACAAACTTTCCAAGGAAGACAGATCTTTATATAATGTATGCAAAATACAATAATTCAAGCCTGTCATTTATACCTTAAGTGAAAACTCTGGATTGATTTGTTCTGTAATCCATTTGTTTGCTTTCAGTTGCACTCTAAAGAGTCTTCTTGAACCAAAGTTCAAAGCCTCAATGTTCTTTCTACCCCTCTGACCCTTTTAATAAATCCATGAAAAGATATTTAAAATTTCATCTCCACCCTACCGAGGGCTAGTCTGCAGTGTATTTCTTGACTACTGCTTTGGTTAGTGTTAATAGTCAATCCTACAAAGGAGATAGACAAGTTATTGCATGCAGATTATATTTTGGGTCTTATTAACAACAATAAAATTTTGGCTAAGTGTGTGGATATTGTAAAGAATAGGGTAAATGTTTTGAAAATAAAACAAATTGGAACAAATCTAAGATACTCTTGACCTACAAATAATAAAGTTATTATTATTTAATAATAAATGGGGCTATAGTTATTGTTTGGATCCTGTTAAATATATGGAAATAATTATTTGAAGAAAAGTTGTTAGAAGATGCAAATATTAAACATTCTGTAACACAAACTAATAATGATATTAATAGTTGGTTAAAAATGCATGTGAGTTTATGGGGAAGAATACATGTTGTGAATATGAATTTAATGTCATGATTAGTATATATTTTAAAAGGATGCCCATGTTAATTTCACTCAGATACTCTAGACAGATCAATAAGTTATTGATCAAATGTTTATAGAACAGTCAGATTCCAAGAGTCCCTTTTTATAAATTGCAGCTTGCAGATGAAAATGAGAGGTTTAATTTTCCAAACTATCAACTGCACCTTTGGGCATACATATTAATGAGTTTTTATATGTACCATTTTGAGTATAACTATAGAATTATTATTTGAATCCTTTGAACTCTTGACAAGTACTTGGAAAATTATCAGAATTTACATGTATGCCTAGCATTAAAGGCAGAAGATATATTTGGATGTTATTAGGAAAGGGATTTAAATTTGTTTCTTGTTCTCATGAGAAATGATCTTATTTAAACACAGCAAATGAATGCTTGTCATTTTATTTGTCTTTTTGTTTGGATAATCTGGACATAAGACAGGATTTACTTTGAATGAACCTTTTGCTAACTGTACTTTCAAGGATTTTGATAATAAAATAATAAAACCTTCCTAAAGCAGTTGAATGGATATGTATATTAAAGTAAGATATTAGGGGACTGGAGGCTAAAACATATAAAGAACAGTTGCTGGAATTGGGTATGTCTAGTTTAATGAAGAGAAGAATAAGGAGTGACATGATAGCAGTGTTCCAATATCTCAGGGGCCACCACAAAGAAGAGGGAATCAAGCTATTCTCCAAAGCACCTGAAAGCAGGACAAGAAGCAATGGATGGAAACTAGTCAAGGAGAGAAGCAACCTAGAACTAAGGAGAAACTTCCTGACAGTTAGAACAATTAACCAGTGGAACAACCTGCCTCCAGAAGCTGTGAATGCTCCAACACTGGAAGTTTTAAAGGAGAGACTGGGCAGCCATTTGTCCAAAATGGCATAGGGCTGTGGTATGTAAACCTAAGGTACACATGCCACAGGCAGCATGCAGAGCTGTCCCTCTGGGCACACACACCATTGCCAGGCTCCTCCCCTCCCCCTCTCCATGCATGCAGAGTCCAGGAACATCTGCAAGAGCTGGGCAGGGTAAGGGAACCTATAAAAGGAACAGTTTTGGTGGGAGAGTGAGTGAGCGACCTTTGGAAGCAACCTGTGGTGGGTTTAAAATAATTTAACAAACGGTTCTCTGCCTTGCCTTCTCTCCATCTTGGTTGGGCTGGGCTGCTCGGGGGGTTGGCTGGGGTGGGGGAAGGAGGGTGGGGTCATCAGGTCCTGGCTGGGGGAAGGTGAGGGGGTCTGGCTAGGGGGAGCAGGAGAGCCTGGATGTCTCTGACAGCCGAGCCTCTCATCCACACTGTGGTCACGTAGGATTGCATAGAAGGGGCACCAGGCAAGGGGCTGGAGGGGTGGCCAGCAGGGGAGAATCAGAGCCTCCATCTCCCTTCTGCAGTGCAGCCCCATCAGCGTGGGTGGAGATGACCCCGGGACAGCCAGAAAGGAGCCCTCATATGGTGCGGGCCCTGGGGGGGGCGGTGGCTATTCCTGCTGCTCCGAGCCCCTTGACCAGTCAACCATTCAGGGAAGCAGGAGGAGGTGGAGGGGCAGCCGGGAGTCTGGAGCCACCTCTGCTACTTGCTAGCAGCCCAACGAGGCAGCGGATTCACACACCAGCTGCCCCTCCTGCTTCCCTACATGGTTGAACAGTTGGAGTAGCAGCAGAAGCCACCCCCATCAGAGCCATCAAGTGGATGGGCCCAGGCCAGGCAAGGGCTTTCTTCCAGCTGTCCCAGAGCCATTTCTGCCCACGCTGATGGGGCTCTGTGGCCAGTCTGCCATTATGCAGGACAGCCAACATGCTGTGGCTGCTGATGGACACCATTGGCCCTCATGCACTCGCTGGACTCTGTGCAGGGGACCAATAGTGTCAGTCAGCAGATCCAAAAGCGAAGCGCTGCCGACCATCCTCGCGCTGGTGGGGGTGGCAGCAGCAGGGGAAGACAAGATCTGGCATGTGTCCACCACTACTGCCCCACATCGTCCTATATGTGGCTCCGGGCTGTGTGTGCGGGATGATGTGGTGTGGCAGTGGGGAGGGTTGGGTGTGTGCCACAGCTCACCTTCCCCCACTGCTGCCTCCACCAGCACAAGGATGATCGACACAGCTGGTCAAGGGGCTTGGAGCAGCAGGAGGAGCAGCAGCCACTCCCGTCAAAGCCACTGTGTAGGCAGGGCCCACACCAGGTGAGGGCTCCTTTCCAGCCATCCCAGGGCCATCTATGCCCATGCTGATGGGGCTGCCATGATGCAGGACAGCCAGCAGGCTGTGGCTGCTGATGGACACCATCAGCCACCATGCACTTGCTGGCCTCTGTGTGTGGGGGGGCCAATAGTGTCAGGCAGCAGCTGCTCCAGCCCCTGCCTCACCCTGCAGGATAAGCTTCCAGCCCACCACCCCACCCACCAGAGACCCCCTGAATCTCCCCCAACCCTGCCCGGCCCCCACAGGCATCCCTCCCCACAAGCATCATCGAGGTGGCCACACTCACTGTGGCCATGCCCACCCAATCGGCCATGACCCACTGCGATCATGCCTACCCAGTTGGCCATGCCCACCTGGCACCTGGCAATAAATAAATGGATTTTGGGTTGCAGTTTGGGCACTCAGTCTCTGAAAGGTTCACCACCACTGGTATAGGGTTCTTGCCTGAGCAGGGGGTTGGACTAGCTGACCTCCAAGGTCCCTTCCAAGTTTATTGTTGTTGTTATTGAAGTTGTTGTTATTGATCATCGCACAGTCAGCTAGATGTTCAGACTGGATTTGGCATTTTCGTCTATCTATCGAGTCCTTACCAAGGACCTGGGACAGGCAGAAGTGGATGTTTGATGGTATTATAGATATCATCGCAGGATGGAAGCAGTTCCTAGTAAGGCCGCCTTTTGCAATTGACTAATGGTGAATTTGTCAATGCCAATGGTGTTCAAGTGGTGCTCCAGTTGTTTTGGGATTGCACCCAAGGTGCCTATTACTATTGGGAATACCCTTGCTTGCTTTTGCCACAGTCTTTCTATTTCTATTTGTAGGTCTTTGTATTGTGTTATCTTCTCCAGTTCTTTCTCATCTATTCTGCTGTCTCCAGGCACTGCCACATCCACTATCCAGACTTTTTTGTCTTTCTTATCAACAATTGTTAAGTCCAGGATATTATGTTTCAGGTGCTTGTCTGTTTTAATTCTGAAGTCCCAGATCAATTTAACTTTATCATTTTCTATGACTTTCTCTATCCCACCAGTTCTTCCTTACAGGCAAATGATATTTCTTACAGATCTTCCAATGCGCCATTGTTGCTACTTTATATTTATATTATATTATATATTTATTAAATTTTTATACCGCCCTTCTCCCGAAGGACTCAGGGTGATGTACAGGGCAATAAATATCAAAATATACATACAAAAGTTAAAAAAGATTAAATAATTATGCCCAATATAAAACAATAATTAAAACAATGTGAAAACAAAATCAAAACCCCAAACCCATCAGACCAGGCCAGATTGTTCAAATAGATAGGTTTTTAAATCGCGCTGGAAGGAGCGAAGGTCGGGGGCCATCCGGAGCTCAACCGGCAAGCGGTTCCATAGGTCTGGCGTGCCCACAGAGAACGCCCTCCCCCTGGGGGCCACCAATCGACATTCTCTGATCGGAGGCACCCTGAGGAGGCCCTCTCTGTGGGAGCGCACTGGACGGAGGGAGGTTGACGCCGGCAGCCGTAGGTAATCTGGACCCAAGCCATGTAGGGCTTTATAGGTCATTACCAGCACCTTGGTAATGTCATGCCGCTGCTTGTAGTCAGTCTGTGCAATCTTCTTGCAGCAGCTTACCAGGTGGTCCACTGTTTCTTCAGCTTCTTTGCATAGGCAGCACTTACTGTCTGTTGCTGTCTTCTCAATTTTGACTTTGTATGCATTTGTCCTTCTGACTTGTGCAGCCAGAATTAGTCCCTCAGTCTCTTTCTTCAACTTTCCTGCTTTTAGCCATTGCCAGGTCTTGTTATTATCTGCTTTCCCAGCTATTTTTTTAATGTATTGGCCATGTAGTGCTTTGTCTTCCTGTGCCTCTATTCTGTTCTTCATTCTTGTAGGCCAGTTTGGTCTCTCCAGTAGTCAGTAAGACTTCTTGATATACTAATTTCAGTGCATCTTCATCATTGTCTTTCAGATATTCTTTCAAAGCCATTTTTTTCTTCTTCAACCATGTGATGTACTTGCAGCATTCCACGTCCACCTATTTGCCTTGGTAGATAGAGTCTGTCAATGTCACTGCATGGATGAAGGGCATGATTCATTGTCATTATTTTTCTGGTCTTCCTATCCATTGCTTTTAGTTCTGCTTGAGTCCAGTCCACTATTCCACTGTGTATCTAATGACTGGAATTGGCCAGGTGTTGGTTGCCTTCATGGTATTTCCTCCATTGAGTTTGGACTTTAAGATCTTCTTCACTTTCTTGATGTTGTTATTGTTGTTGTTAGCTGCGAAGTCGTGTCTGACCCATCACAACCCTATGGACAACGTTCATCCAGGCCTTCCTGTCCTCTACCATCTTCTGGAGTCCATTTAAGTTCACACCTACTGCTTCAGTGACTCCATCCAGCCACCTCATTCTCTGTCGTCCCCTTCTTCTATTGCCCTCAATCTTTCCCAGCATTAGGCTCTTCTCCAGTGAGTCCTTCCTTCTCATTAGGTGGCCAAAGTATTTGAGTTTTAGCTTCAGGATCTGGCTTTCTAAAGAGCAGTCAGGGTTGATCTCCTCTAGGACTGACCGGTTTGATCGCCTTGCAGTCCAAGGGACTCGCAGGAGTCTTCTCCAGCACCATAGTTCAAAGGCCTCAATTCTTTGGCGCTCAACCTTTCTTATGGTCCAACTTTCACTGCTATACATTGCAACTGGGAAGACCATAGCCTTGACTATATGCACTTTTGTTGACAGGTGATGTCTCTGCTTTTTAGTGTGCTGTCTAGTTTTGCCATGGCTTTCCTCCCGAGGAGCAAGCGTATTTTAATTTCTTGGCTACAGTCCCCATCTGCAGTGATCTTGGAGCCCAGAAAAATAAAATCTGTCACTACCTCCATTTCTGACCTGAAGACATGGATGTTCCAACAATCGGGCCTGGACTGACTGTAGTTTTAAATTTGGTTTTACTGGGTCTATTGTTATGTATTTACTTCATTGTTTAATTCTTTTTTAAATTTTGTATTTTATGTTTTTAACTTTTTATTGTTGTGAGCCGCCCTGAGTCCTTAGGGAGAAGGGCGGCATATAAATTTAATAAATTCAATTCAATTCAATTCTTCCCCATCTATTTGCCAGGAATTGAGAGGGCCGGATGCCATGATCTTGGTTTTCTTAATGTTAAGTTTCAACCCAAGTTTTGCACTCTCCTTCTTCACCCGCAACAAGAGGCTCTTTAGTTCTTCTACACTTTCTGCCATTAGAGTGGTATCATCTGCATATCTTAGGTTGTTGATATTTCTCCCGGCAATCTTAACTCCAACTTTTGATTCATCTAGCCCTGCCTTTCTCATGATGTGCTCTGCATATAAGTTAAATAGACAGGGCGACAGTATACAGCCTTGCCGGACTCCTTTCCCAATTTTGAACCAATCAGTGGTTCCGTGTCCAGTTCTCACTGTTGCTTCTTGGCCCGCATATAGGTTTCTCAACAGACAAATAAGATGGTCTGGTACTCCCATCTCTTTAAAAACTTGCCACAGTTTGTTATGATCCACACAATCAAAGGCTTTAGCATAATCAATGAAGCAGAAGTAGATGTTTTTCTGGAACTCCCTAGCTTTCTCCATGATCCAGCGTATGTTGGCAATTTGATCTCTAGTTCCTCTGCTTCTTCGAAATCCTGCCTGTACTTCTGGTAGTTCTCGATCCACATACTGCTAAAGTCTAGCTTGTAGGATTTTAAGCATGACTTTACTAGCATGAGAAATGAGTGCAATGGTGCGATAGTTTGAACATTCTTTGGCACTGCCTTTCTTTGGAATTGGAATGTTAACTGATCTTTTCCAATCCTGCGGCTGCTGTTGAGTTTTCCAAATTTGCTGGCAAATTGAGTGTAGCACTTTTACTGCATCGACTTTTAAGATTTTTTTATTGAAAAGTTTTACAATACATTTTTTTAACAAAACAAAACCCCTCCCAACCCCCTCCCCTCTCCCCAACCTTCCCCAACACCTCCCTCCCTTCCCCCTCCCCCCTCCCCGACTTCCCAGAGCTAAATACAGGGTATAAAAATACAAACAATCATAATCTACCTTATGCAAACAACAATAAAGTATTAAATCTATCGCACTTTAACTCTTATAAAATAACTACAAGCAATATAAATATCACATCAATACTTATTCAAATGCTAAATGAAACTTTTTAGTCCCATATTTATTCTGGATATAATCAATCCATTTTTTCCACTCCACAATATATCTCTGTTGCGAATGGTCTTTCAAGTACGCTGAGATCTTTGCCATTTCCGCCAGGTTGGAGACTTTTAAAGTCCATTCTTCTATAGTCGGCAGTTCTTCCTTCTTCCAATATTGCCCTACTAAAAGTCTTGCTGCCGTAATTAAATTCAACATCAGCTTAGTGTCCACAACAGTAGTATCAGTAATAATACCCAGTAAAAACAATTGCAGACAAAACTTTATCCTTTTCTTAAATATCTTTTGCATGTTCCACCAGATTTTAATCCAAAAAGCTTTAACCTTTTTACAGGTCCACCATATATGAAAATACGTTGCATCTTCACCACCACACCTCCAACATTTAGGCTGGCAGTTCGGATACATACTTGCTAATTTTTTAGGATCTAAATGCCACCTATAAAACATTTTATAAAAGTTCTCTCTTAAGTTTTGAGCTTGCGTAAATTTTACATTTCTCACCCAAATCTTTTCCCAAGTATCCATTATAATGACTTCTTGAAAATTCTGAGCCCACTTTATCATACAGTCTTTAACAAGTTCTGTCTCTGAATCAATTTCTATCAATGCAAGATATATCCGTTTGATATGTGCTTGACCTTGATCTCTAATTTGCTTTACCAGATTTTCATCGGTCATTGAAAAACCAATTTTCTGGTCTTCTTTCCACCTGGCCTGTAATTGCCCATACTGAAACCAAGTTTGTACAATCTTTTCTTCTCTTAAGATATTATACGGCTTCAAATGCCATACATTCCTTTCCAAACTTAAAATTTCCCTATATGTAATCACATCATGTTTAAATCCAACACTTATATTTTCTATTGCATGTTTCGGTATTGCCCATATAGGTATCTTATAATTTAACTTATGTCTATACTTTTTCAAAACTCGCAACAGAGCATGTCTTAGAATATGTACCTTGAACACATTATCCACCTTCTTATCATACAATAAATATGCATGCCAACCAAATAACAAATCATGGCCTTCAAGATTTAATAATCTCACTTGGGTTGTTGGAAAAGAGTGTTTGCTATGACCATCGTATTCTCTTGACAGAATTCTATCAGCCTGTGCCCTGCTTCATTTTGCACTCCAAGGCCAAACTTGCCTGTTATTCTGGTTATCTTTTGGCTTCCTACTTTAGCATTCCAATCCCCCATGATAATAAGAACATCATTTTTTGATGTTAGTTCTATAAGGTGCTATAGGGCTTCATAGAACTGGTCAATTTCATCCTCTTCTTCTGAGGGATTCTTACCCGCAGTAGTATACCTGATGGTCATCTGAATTAAATTCACCCATTCCTGTCCATTTTAGTTCGCTGATACCTAAGATGTCGATGTTCAGTCTCGTCATCTCTTGTTTGACCACGTCCAGCTTTCCCTGATTCATGGATCTTACTTTCCAGGTTCCTATGGAGAAAAAATCTTTACAGCATCGGACTTTCCTTTCACCACCAGACACATCCACAGCTGAGCGTCCTTTCAGCTTTGGCCCAGTCGCTTCATTCTTTCTGGTGCTACTAAATCTTTTTCTTGACTTCAGTATGCTTGATGTTGTCAGCTTGAAGGATACCCAAGTATTTGTAGTAATCTTCCTTAACCAGACTCTTAATGTTATTTTCGTGGGGCATCTTTATTCCTTCAGTTTTCACTATTTTTCCTTGTTTGAGAGTGTGGCACATTTGTCCAAGTCAAACTCCATTGCAATATCTTGGCTATATTTACGGACAGTGTTCAGCAGTGATTCTGTTTCAGATGATGATTTTCCATACAACTTCAGATCATCCACGTAAAGGAGGTGGGATAGTCTGGCAGATGTTTTTGATGTTTGATAGCCATGTCCTGGTGATAATGAATCTCCTTGAAATATTCCTCTCTTGATATTAACCTCTCCCAGTCTTTCACCTTTAACCTGCAACCATGTCTTCCATTGTGCTATTGATCTTTGCACAAATTTTCTGATGTTTCTACTGACTCCTGTTATTTCTAGGCACTTGATTATCCAGTCATGTGGCAGAGAGACAAATGCCTTTTTGTAGTCAATCCATGCCACATTTAGGTTGGTCTTCCTTTTCTTGCAGTTTTCCAAGATCATTTTGTCTATTAGGAGTTGACCTTTTGTTCCTCTGCTATTGGGGAGGTTTCCTTTCTTCTGCTTGGGTGGAAAGAGATTGTTTTCAACTAGATGCTGTTGTACTGCATCAGCTACCACACCAGTTAGCAATTTGAAAGTTGTTGGTAAGCAGGTAATTGGCCTGTAGTTGCCTACTGTTGCCCCTTCTGCTGGATTTTTCATTATTAGGTAGGTTTTCTCAGTTGTTAGCCACCTTTCAATTTCTCCTCCTTGTAGTATATTGTTGAACTGCTTGGCGATGAGTAAGAAACAGTGCAGTTCTGGAAGCAGATATGGGATAACCCAAAGAAACACAACAAGGATGCGGCTTGGTTAAAAGAGGTAGATGCAAATAAAACAGAAGTTGAAATGAAAGAACTAGTAATAACAACAAAAATGGTAGAAAAAAGAGCAAGGAAGATCAAAAATTGTTCAGCACCAGATGAAGATGAACTGCATGGGTTTTGGTTGAAACATCTTCATCTGGTGCTGACCAATGTTTGATCTTCCTTGCTCTTTTTTCTACCATTTTTGTTGTTATTACTAGTTCTTTCATTTCAACTTCTGTTTTATTTGCATCTACCTCTTTTAACCAAGCCGCATCCTTGTTGTGTTTCTTTGGGTTATCCCATATCTGCTTCCAGAACTGCACAGTTTCTTACTTGTTAGGTACTGACTGATTCATTGCAGTTTCTCCATTGATTGATTGGTAGAAACATTTCTGATTGGATTGAAATTGGAAGTTCTGCCTATAATTTGCAATTTGAGATGATGATGATGATGATGATGATGATGATGATGATGATGATGATGATGATGATTTTCCCAATTTGGATAAGTACATTGGGATCCTTCTAAAATCTTACAATTTTAAATAAATTAGATTGTTTGAGAAACTAAACCAACTATTTATTTATGTAAACAACTGAAAAATCTTATGAACATAAATACTGATAACTTAATAAATATTGAGGATTTACATCTCAAAGACTGAGGTTTTTTGATTCTAATACATTAGTGATCTGATATTTTAATTTCTTGACTTTAAGATATGATTGATTCTCTTCTATGTCAAAACTTAGCAAGTATGTGTGTGTGTGTGTGTGTAAACAAAAATGCCATAAATACATACACACACACACAAACACACACACATGAGTAATTGCAGGCTGTCCCATATTGGCTGAATTTATTCAATATCACCAAAACATTTAATAAAGCAGCTAAGATTGAAATATGTCAATGTGTTGTTGAATTATTTTCCTAAAATTGGAAAGTACATATGTCTGAAGAGTGTTTAATCTATCGGTCCTGGATTGTTGCAAAATAAAAAAAATCAATATGCTCTTAGAAATACATTTATATACATATTTTATAGAAAAGAAACAGTGGGCAAAGGGAAATGGTTACCATATCAAGATTTGTTAGTACAGGAAGATGGAAAGTCTAAGACGAAATCAAGAGAACTATCAAGGGATTTTGTTTCCAATAGTGTTCATATTTTTTACAATTAATAGAAAGATTTAACATAGACAAAAAGATAACTGGAATTAAACAACATAAGATGGGATTTGAAACTCAATTATGTACGCATGAAGAACACATAATTGCAAAAATGTATAAGCATTTGCTAAGATTTGACACAGAAGAGAACAGAATTTTATCCCATTTAACCACATTTTCTCCCATTTGTCCATTTGTATATTACAATCAAACTTCATGGTCCATTTTAATCATGCAATCTTTGTTTCTTTTTTTTTTTATTAAAAAGTTTTAACATACAATTTTTCCCTTAAAAAAATCCCCCCTCCCCCCCCTTCTCCCTCCCCCCCTTCCTCTCCCCCCTCCCCCCCTCCCCCCCGACTTCCCAGAGCTAAGTACAAGGTATATATAAAAAAAAACAATCATAAACAACCATATACTAACAACCATAAACTCTAAAATCTATCACTCTCTAGCTTATATAGGATAAAACAAACCTTAGTAATATTAAATATATATAAATATATATATAAAAAAAACACCAATATAGAAAAAAATAGAGAAAAAAGACTTATTCAAATATAAAACTTCTTAACCCTATACTTATTCTGAGTAAACTCAAGCCATTTTCTCCCTTCCATAATATAGCGTTCCTGCGAGTAATCTTTCAAATAGGCCGAAATCTTCACCATTTCGACCAAGTCGGAAACCTTTAAAATCCACTCTTCTATGGTCGGCAGTTCCTCTTTCCAGTACTATCCTATCAAAAGTCTTGCTGCCGTAATTAAATTCAATATCAACTTAGTATATTCCATCAGATTTTTATCCAAAAAACCTTAACCTTTTTGCAAGTCTACCATATATGAAAATATGAAAATATATTACGTCTTTATCACCGCACCTCCATCATTTAGGCTAATAATTCAGATACATGCTTAGCTTTTTAAAATCTAAATACCATCTATAAAACATTTTGTAAAAATTCTCTCTTAGATTTCAAACTTATATAAATTTTACATTCCTCATCCAAATCTTTTCCCACCTCCCACTACTTGGCTGTAAGTACGTTGTGAAAGTTCCATAGACTTCTGCTGATCTTGTTCTTTTATCTTTTTTGATCGTTTTAAAGCAGCACGCGTCACCCTCTGTTCTCTGGGATCATCCAAAAGTGTTATAACTTGATCTCCTGCAGCACCATTCTCCTCTATCTGTCCATCTTCAGTCTCTTGATATTCTCCTTCTTCAGATCCCTTTGCAGCTTCCAGAAGTGTTAATGGGGTTGCTTTTAAAACATTATTGTAAAAATCACGCGCTTGCATCACAGTAACCAAACGGTACCTTTTACCTTCATACATCACCATCAACCCAGCTGGAATCTCCCATCTGAACCTTATATCTCGTTGCTTGAGCTCTTGCACCAGAAATGTAAAATCCTTCCTTCTCCTTAAAATCTTTGGAGGAATTTCTTTTAGAACCAAAACTTCTTGATCAGCAATCACGACTTTAGTATCATAGGCAGCTTGTATAACTTCATCTCTAATTTCCCTTTTTGCAAAATAAACCACCACATCTCTAGGCAGCTTTCTCTGTCTAGCAATCCATGAGTTCACACGATACACTTTATCCATGCCTCCTTTTATTTCAGATGCTGGCTGATTCAATACCACTTCGAGAGCCTCAGAAACCAACTGCTTTAAATCTTCCTTAATATTCTCCTTTAAACCTCTGATTCTAATGGCAAACTGCATCTGGAAATATTGAGCAAGACTCAATTCCCTATCCATTTTGTCTCTTAAATCTTCATTCTCCAATACTTTTGCTTCTAATATAGCATTCTTTTGAGTCAAATCTTTGACTTTTTCATCCAAATCTTCCACACATTCAGCCACTTTATACACTGAAGACAAAATGTCTACCTTCATCACGCTGAACTTCTGTTCCATCCTCTCTTCTATTCTCTCCTCCAATTTCTCCAATTTCTCCTCCATCTTTGCAAATTTATCACCCATTGATTGATTAATTGATTCCAAAAGTTTATCCAGAGCATCTCGTAAGTCCTTCGATGTCACTACATCAGGAGGATGTAATGCCTGCAATGATGATTGTTGCACCGGGGAAGTTCCAGCACTCCGAAGAGTTTTAGGGGGAGGTTTAGCCGCCATCTTTTACTTTCAATTGTGACGCACTTTCACTTAGAGTTTAAAAAGTCCATCAAGCTCGAGAGTAGAATAAAATAATCCTCTTCACCTTCTCCTCTTGTACCGCTCTGCCTGCTCTTTTTATTCCATAGTCCTTCCTTCAGGCAGGGGTGGTCGCAGACGCCTGGCTCTGCTCCATAAAGTCAGGAGCAGAGGCGCTGGCCAGCTGGGAGCGACCCAGGCTACGGGGGAGTTCGATCCTTCGGCCGCCCAAGCTGCAAGCTCAGGCGGCCCCGGAGAACTCGACCCCTACCTGGGGCCTCACCCCCTCCTCTTCTCCCGAGGAGGGGGCTTCAAATTCGCCCGAACAGCTGATCGGCGCTGTTTCGGGCGAAAAAAACTCAGCTGAGCCGCGGGCAGCCCGGGAAGGCTGTCTCCGTCGCCGCGGAGCCGCCGGAAGTCCGCAATCTTTGTTTCTTTAATTAATTCTTTTTCTTTGTTTTTCACATTATTTTTCTTTTCTTTTCTTTTTATTTAGTCCAGTATCCTTGACCAGTACACCAAATTTGGAAAATTAAATAATATATTTTGATAAAATAGCAAAGATTATTTTACAGAAGGGCTCTGCAATGGTAAATGGGAAGGACCTGGGGACACAGGGGAAAGAGATGCAGCTAATGGAATAGTCAAACCAAAGACAGCTGAAGCAACAGCAAAAATGTGCATGGGGTAAGAGGCTCAAAAGAAATGCTCCCTAGTTCAGGAGACAGGAGAGAGAAGCAGTGTTTCAAATAATGAATAATGAAATATCTTCCTTGTTCATTACTTTCACAAAATTTTTCTTCATTCTGAGTTTTATGTGAAATAGGGGGAAAATATATTTGTCAGGTCAAGTGGTTCACATGCCACATTTCTCTGTCTTGAAACCAAATTCTTTCTGAGTGACCATTTCTTTTTAATGTAATGCATTTCTGTTGCATGGTTGTCCCATTTGCATATGTAACAACAGTACATGATATATTCAAGCTGCATTCCCAGCAGCAGAGCTACTACTTTTAGATTTCCACAGATATTTTAGTTGTACTTGGTATACTGGATGTAATTGAACAACAGATCCATGTTTTTGTATGTTTCTTTCATGTGTGCCGCACAGCCAACAGACATTGAAAGATATGCATTGCCATTATGTAATAAGACAGCCTTAAGGCTTAATACTGATAAATCAATAAAGACATGGCATTCTAGTGAGTCATACTCACAACCCAAAGCTGTGAACAAACCATCAATGTCAATACAGAAAATGAAGTTGTCAACCTGCTCAAAGAAATTTGTTAAATCATCTTGGTGGCTTTGCAAAAACAGAAGACTTCTGTAAAATTGTATGTGATAGGTTAATTTACAGGTTATTTTCATGATTAGCAGTCAAAAATCTATATAATACGTTCAAAAGCGTTCAAAAAAACAAAATCTTTGTTGTCCAGTGATTTGGGAACTTACAGTAGTATAGTAAAGAGCTACAGAGTATTATTGTTCTTGTTGTTGTTTCTGTTTAGATTTGTTTTTTATCACTGCCTGGAACAACCCTGGTTGTGGTTGTTCTCTAATCAGAAGCAATGTCATAAGAAAAATTCACTGATGACATCTCCAAAGCAGTAGAAAAATAATTTTATTTTATTTTATTTTATTTTATTAAATTTATATACCGCCCTTTCCCAAAGGACTCAGGGCGGTTTACAGGGTATATAAAACATTGATACAAAAATTAAGACCAAAATAAGTGAAATACCTGACATCTCATCAAAACCCAAGGATAGATTTCAGCAAGATTCATCCCTCTTTTTCAGAAAAGAAAAAAAAGCATTTTCATCAAATTGAATAGTAAAATGAAAAAGAAAACTTTCTAACAATGTTAATAGTGAAATTGTTCTTTTGAAATATCTGTCATCTCTCTCTCTCTCTCTCTCTCTCTCTCTCTCTCTCTCTCTCTCTCTCTCTCTCTCTCTCTCTCTCTCTCTCTCTCTCTCTCTCTCTCCCATCCACTTTATGTGGTTGACCATCTATCCAAGAAACTCTGGGTGATAAGCAAGTTAAAAACAAAGAATTCAATTCAACCAGAAAAAAACCAAAACTTTTATGGCAACAAAACTGAACAGATCCACAGAACTCCTTCAGAGATAGATTTTCTTTTTTCCTGAACCTTGGAAATTGTACTTGAAATTGAGAATTAACTATGCTAATTTGGAAAGTAGAAATTTGGATGACATAAATAGTCCTTAATATGCCTAGAAAGCTGGAAACAGTACAGAATTAAAAAGAATACTATACTTAGACTCCAGCCTAATTAAAGCTCCTTCATACACTTTTTTTTTGCATCATATTACTTTATGTGCAGAGACTTTTACTGATCAGGATACATTATAAAGGCATGCTCATGCAATCAAAACTGAATTTTTAAGGTGCAGTTCTAGGATTGTCAAGCAAACCATTACTGAATTTAATTTGCTTCATGGTACAGTTGGAAATGGGTCACCAGAAAATTTATTAGTGATTCTGTATATTTGGCCAATTCCATATTGAAAATATGCTTTACAGTACTTTATACATATTTTGGTGAATTAAAACATATTAAGTTACTGTACAATACTATTCTGTCAAACAAATGGAATAGGTGATTAGACTTCTCACCATAAAAAAATATTTTCTTATAATGACCCCAAAGAAGAGTCCCATCTGTTTGAAGGCCATGTCAACTGACAACAAAAGGATTTATCTTCAGATATTCTCAAACTCTGTGGAACTGTGACTCCCCTATAATGATAAATATATATCTATCAATTCCCATTAATAAAATTATTGAGCTCCCTTTTAGTAATGGTTAGTGTGTCAGCAGGCAGTTTAACACTGAATTAATTCCTTATCGGCTTATCCCATTCTTCAACCCCTTTGCACATGCATAGTCAGGTAGATCCAAGTTCTTTCAAGACTCTGGAAGTTACTTATTTAACTTCTATGCTGCCCATCTTGCCAAGGGGACTCTAGGCAGTTTTACCCTTACTTGCCAACTATCTGTAACCAATTTACTCTGAATTGCTATCACAATTATCAGACATTGGGGTTGTTCTAGCCTAGGTGCCTCCCTACAATGGTTCCATTTCAGACAAAATCTATGATTCCAATCCTATATTTACACTGCGGAAAGCTTGACTGAAATCCTACATCATAGTATATAGAACAGAAAAGTTACTTTGGTTTGGTTTAGCTCAAAACAGTCTTTGTACAACTTCATGCAAACAGAGAGGCAAGCCTGAACATGTACCCATAGAAATGTCAATGCTTGTATTAAAGAAAGTCAATTTTCCATCAGTCATTTAAAAAAATAATAGAATTCTCTATGCTTTCTTTATCTCAGCATTCACTGAGTTGTACTGTTGTGGCTTGGACAAACTGTTTAAATATTCTTCATGTTATCATAGCTGTTAAGTGTCTCCTTAAAACCATTCAACCTGTTCAGGGTAGTTTCCCTCCCCTTTTTCTTTTACAGACATCTTAATTAGTCTAATCCTGACTGGTCTTTTTCCAATGTTCCTGTTGGCACAGTTGGATTTCAATTAACATTCTGCTTTAGTGCTGCAAATGCCCCTGCTCATTTTTTCTAAACGCTATTTTGGATGCCATTTCTAGATTTTTTTTTCCTTCAACAATTCAGTTTTTAAAAGACTTGGAGGGGGAAGTAGTAGTGTTAATTTAGCAATGGTTGATTTTTTCAAGAAATGGAACATTTTCCAGACATTTTTTTTCCACAGAGATGTATTATCTAGTCTAAATATTGCAGCCATCATCTTTTAAAATCTCAATGTTACAACTTCTATCCCCCCATTGGCTGCTTTCTTTCTTTTCATTTGTGCATCTGCAGTTAGCAGAAGAGGTTCTATACCTGCTTGAAAAAAACAAAACTTCTTCATACACAATAGCCACTAAGTGTTATGATAGATCTAGGTAAATTTGGGAATTGTATCTCCATAATGGATGCGGTGGCTCAGTGGGTTAGGATGCTGAGCCTGTCAATCAGAAGGTCAGCAGTTTGGCAGGTCAAATCCCGAGTGCCGTGTAACAGAGTGAGCGCCTGTTACTCGTCCCAGCTTCTGCCAACCTAGCAGTTCGAAAGCACGTAAAAATGCAAGTAGAAAAATAAGGGACCACTACGGTGGGAAGGTAACAGCGTTCCGTGCGCCTTTGGCGTCCTGTCATACCGGCCACATGACCACAGAGATGTCCTCGGATAAGTGCTGGCTCTTCAGCTTTGAAACGGAGATGAGCACCGGCCCCTAGAGTCGGAAACGACTAGCACGCATGTGCGGGGGAACCTTTACCTTTTATCTTTTATCTCCATAATGGATAAATGTTGGAGTTTTTTTTAAAATAGTCAGATGGGAGGGGGAGAGGGATCTCAAAATCAAGCAAAACATTAGCAGCAATGTTTGATATGAAGTCATTGATATCAATCTACTTTAATCCAGGTTAGCACAATGTACTTCAAGGTCAAAATAAGAACTCTAGATGCAGAGCCAATTACATTTCAAACCTTAATATATTTGACATGTGTTATCACAGAAAGGCACACTTGAAAAATGAATAAAAGTTCAAAGATAGTTGAAAAACATTTTACTCATTTTACAGATAGAGTACACCAATGAATTTTTGTTTTCTAATAGGTAAAGTGAAAGATTTATTCATACAATCTGAAGAGAAACTGGTGTATGAACCTAACAGTAGTATCTTTAGTTATATACTGGGAACCGAGGCAATGATAAAGTGATCATTGCAAATTTGCCCCTAACTCTTGTCCTTTAAAATAGAAGCTCTCTTTCAATCCTATTACTGATTAGAAAGCTTTAGTGCATCTCTTTTCTGGAATTTTTTAATCCACTTTATTAGCTAAATTGTGCTTATGGAGTACTCATGTACAGGAGTATAGGGAAGGGAAAAACGATGACAAGTGTGACTATGAAGTTGCATTTTACATCCTTGGTTCGGATTCAAGTATATTAACTCTACATTTGCATAATGGTGTCATTGCACATATATTGTCATTTTGCTATGAACAGTTTGCTGTGAACACTGATGACTGTGCTACAGATTTTAGTTGGCTGACCCAGCTTGATTTTTCTACATGCATTAAAATTTAACTACAAGCAATAAATAAATAAAAAATGAAAAGGCTGATTTAGATAACTTATAAAGGAGTTATAAAGGAGCAAAACAGCAGCATTCTGTTCAGCCCAGTCTTCTAGTTGCAAGAATAATGAAGGGTTAACTCTTTTTTCTCAAGGTAACATTTGTACATTTGAATATTGATGGCAGAATCTAAGGACAGGGTAGAAAGTGGGGAAGAGGGAAGAATGTTTCCCTCTGAGTAGTTAATAAATGCACTAAATTCAGTGCTCCAGAATGTAGTGTAAAAAGGGTTCTCCCAAATCAAGCCGAATCATGGTGGCCAACAAAATATTTCTAGAAAGCTCAGCAGCTACCATTCACACATTAGTGTGCAGTATTTTCTGTCTAGAAAACAGTTTTGTTTGATGCTGAAAGTTTCTTATCTTTGTAATGTTTGTATGCTGCTTTGAAGGGATCACCCTAAATATATAAGGGTATACAAGCCCCATCTACAAGATCTTTTTGACCAATTTCTGACCTTGGCTGGTAGCTCTTTGTTACATATTTGAACAAATTTATCAGGTGCTGGTGCTTGAGCTGTAATGGGCTATTTTTATTTATTTTTTATTTCTTTAAATTTGTTCGCTGCCCATACTGAACCCAAGTTTGTACTATTTTCCCTTCTTTTAAAATGTTAAATGGCTTTAATTGCCATACATTCCTTTCCAGTCTGAGAATATCTTTATATGTAGTCACATCATGTTTAAATCCCAGACTTATATTTTCTATCGCATGCTTAGGTATTGCCCAAATTGGTATTTTATAATTTAACTTGTATCGGTATTTTTTCCAAACTCGCAACGGGGCATACCTTAATATATGTGTCTTATTATCCACCTTTTTATCATACAATGCCAACCATATAATAAATCACATCCCTCAATATTCAATAATCTTCCTTCTGTTAAGCCTAGGGAGTTTTAATTCTACTGTGACCAGGTTGATGATTTTTATGATGGGGAAAGACCCCAAGAATTGTGATCCTAATTTCTTACTGGGTAATTTGAGGCATAAATATTTAGCTGACAGATAAACCTTTTCCCCAACTTGGAATGTTCTTTGGGGAGCCCTCTTTTGATCTGACTGCTTTTTATAGGTTTTGGAAGTCTTTTTAAAAGCAGTTTTCGTGGTTCTCCAAACCTCTTCCCACCCCCTCATCCATTGATCAAGTGTCTGGGAAGCGGAGGGCACCTGAGGGTATTCAGGTATTGGGCTGAACTCTTTTCCTGTGGCTACTCTGAAAGGTGTGTAGCCAGTGCTGCTATGAACAGAATTATTGTAAGCCACCTCTGCGAAAGGGAGGTCAGTCCAGTTTGTTTGTTGGTATGAAACATAACATCTGAGATATTGCTCCACCATTTTACTAGTGGATTCTGTGGCCCCATTGGTAGACAGATGAAAAGCAGATGATAGGCCTTGAGATAATCCAATTAATTTAAGAAAGCTCCTCCAAAACTTCACTGTGAACTGCACCCCCACTGTCTGAAATTATTCACTTAGGGGCACCATGCAGCTGGTAGATAGGTTTCAGGAACAATTTAGTCAGTCGTTGGGCAGATAGGAGTCCTTTGCAGGCGATAAAATAAGCCTGCTTCAAGAACAGGTCTATCACAGTCCAGATGACAGTATTTTCTCAACTTTCAGGTAGGTCTACTTAAAGTCCATAGCTATTTCTTTCCACGGTTGAGAAGGGTTTGCCACCGGCTGCAGTAACCCAGGGGTTTCCCTGGAATTCTTTTCATGGTGGCACATACAGTACAACTCCTGACATAGTTTTCCACATCCCGTTTTAACCCCAGCCACCAAAATTGCCGGAGGATGAGATGTAGAGTTTTTATATATCCAAAGTGTCCAGCCTGTTTTACATCATGGCTGTGTTTGAAAGTGTTAAGACAGAGAGCTTCAGGGAAATACAGTTTCCCCCCTTGTAAGCCAAACCATCCCTGCATGTTAGGGATGTTTGATTGTCTTTGAACCATTGATTAGTGAGGAGCTTTTGTTTTATTTTCTTTCTTTCTTTTTTTTTACCTTAAAGAATCTTTATTCGAGGAGCATAGCATCGGCACGTACATGGTCGAAGCCAAAATCTGAATTCCCCTCCCCTGAATACATAATATCAAAGCACAATTCCCTCCTCTAATTGATAGTCATAAATCACATTCTCCAATTAGTTTGAAATGCAGATTTTCCCTCCAGTTCTACAACCCACCATTTCTTATCATCTCTTATTTCAAACAGCCTTGAATCATGCACTACTATGATATTGTTATGTCTAACTAATTCCCATACACATTCTTCCTCCTCCCCCTCCAGTATCATCTAATTCTAACTCTAAGAGTAACCCACAAGTTAAAGAAAAAGGCTGCATCTCCATATGTTGTCAAAGCAAGAACATTTGATGTTAGCAGCGTTGACATAAAGTATTGATTTTTAAAAAATCAAGTGAAATGGAGAAAGTGGCCCTAGTATGCCTTAAGTAGGTGTCTGTGGGCACACTGATGCCCAAGAGCATCACACACAGTCTTAAAGTTTCCAAGTGAAACTGTGATGAAGAGGACCTATATCTGGAGGGCTTATGGTAGCTACAGAATTTTACCCTGAAATGACTTGTTCTAATTTTGCATGTGGCAGAAATATCTTCATCATAACATAGTCTTTAAGTCTCCAAAGGAAATAGAGAGAGAGAGAGAGAGAGAGAGAGAGAGAGAGAGAGAGAGAGAGAGAGAGAGAGAGAGAGAGAGAGAGAGAGAGAGAGAGAGAGAGAGAGAGAGAGAGAGAGAGATCGTGGGTGTACTGAGGTCCTGCTTTCTTTTCTTTGGCTGTTCTTTACTCAAATCTACCAGAGGAAATTTTGAGGGATTGCCTGCAATGTTCTAAAGACTATATTTGTTTTTACTGCCTTAAATCAGAAAGGTGCTTTAGAGGTGCATTTTATTCATTTGCCCAAGTTGTAGCTGATTATGGTTTTCATGAGGGCTTGAAGTTGCTTTGCCTTGGGATAGCCTTTCCTTTGCTGTAGCATTCAGTACTTCTTCATACTTCATCTCCAATAGAATTCACAATACTGGATCAATGTTAAGAACATGTACCACTGAAAAGCAGTTGTTAAATGTTGCAAGCTACAGTATATTTTAAATATATTATGACTTGTCAGTATCTTGTTCTTATACATATGATTTTGTTAAGCTGGAAGTTAAATATATTTATAATGGAATTATTTAATGTTAATAAGGAAATAATTCCAAGTTACTCTGTCTCAAGAGACAGTCTTGAAAATGAAATGTTTATTCACTTTATATCAGAATATGCCAATCCATTTTCCACATATATATTTTAAAAAATAAATTAGTGGTTCTAGCAGGTAGAGGTGGAGCACGTATCTGGTAATGGTAAGGGGAAAAAATGACTGAGTACTTCCTTTGAGTATTATTCTTTGGAACATTAAACTAGAGGAACAAAGAAAAAATTAGACATAATGCTATGGCACACAACTGACATAGATGTCAGCTCTGAACTTCAACTACAATGGTAAGAGTCTTTTAATAATTATTCAGAGTAGTAAACAAGACCTTAGGGCAAACATGTGTGGATCGAAATGAGTAACAGCTTTGTATAAAGGTAGTCAGATCTAACTGTCCTGTGGATCATGCTATAGTAAGGTCAAAACAGGAGAAAGACTAACAACAGTTAATATTTGACCTCCCACACCTACAATTTTATCATCACTTCCTTATCTTTTCCATATTCACAGTAAATTATTTTCCATATTCATGAAACACATTGACATTCAGAGGAGGTTTTACTTCTATAAATCCTTACACATGCTTATGATTTCTTTCATGGGCACAGTGAAGGACATCACATTAAGTTTTCCATAACCATAAGAAAGTTAGCCTATCCAGCACTAATATTTTAAAAGGAACCAAGGAAAAACATGGGAAATTATAGATATGTCAGCCTTGATAAACTGATATAAATATTAAGCAGTGGAATGTAATAGTAAAAAGAATTGTTTAACCCATAGAATGATAAGTTTTGCTGATGACATAACAGCTTTGCTTCTTAAAGATAATTATTTATATCAGCACTTAGTTTTCTAAGAGACCTTTGAGAATGTTCTCCCCTCTAAAGAAAAACATTATTGACAAAGGAAGAAGAAGAGAATAAGTAGAAAATATTAATATTGATGTGAACAAATTCTGGGTTCATCCAAAGAGCATTATTGGCTTCTGTGCTATTCGATAATATTTGTAAATGCTTGAAGTAAAAAATAATAATAAAACACCTGAGGTAAAAAAAATAAGCAGTAAGGAAGTCCACAGTTAAGTAACAGCTAAAATCACTTGAATTTATAAATCCATGCATTTTATTGTTAGGTTTTCTTTTGTCCTACAGATTTGAAGTAAAGAATACTAGAAAGATAATGAAATGCTATTTATTGTTAATATGTATTACTGAGTTATTCAGCCCTTCATAAACATTAGAAATGGTTTGTACTGCATTTCAAAATGGATACAACCTTTTAATTTCTCTATGTCAATTTGGAATGCAACATATGGCCAACATACATATCACTTATAATAGAGTTATAACATTGGAACATCTGAGAAATTAAATACTCTTTCCATATCCTGAAAAATCTCTGCTGTCAGGATGAAAGTAACTAACAAAGATGGTGACAACCGAAAATGAGTAGGAAAAATGGCTGCAGCCATGCTTATTTTATTCATCTCTGTCTGTCAGAACCATGACAGATGGAGGTCTTCTAGTTCAGCCACCTGCTTAGGCAGGAAACCCTATGCCATTTCAGACAAATGGTTTTCCAATCTCTTCTTAAAAACCTGCAAGTGATGGAGGAGGGACATTTTGGTCTTCCATGCCTTTCCTCCTTTCCAAATACATTCTTCCTTCTCCTCCTCCTCCTCCTCAACATCATCATCACCTTTCTCTTTGTTATTGCTAATGTGGGACCTATGAGGCCTCCAGAAGAACTATGGATCTACTTCCTGCCCTTTTCTGAAATTGGAGTTCTGATTTGGTAAAGAACTGAAATAGTGGTTTCTACCAAAAGCCAGAGTAGTTCCCTAATGTAAGAAAAGTTGGACTTGTGTAAGCTCTCATAAAATGAGATTCTAAAATTGAATATTCCATTTCATTTTTCCTATTTTTTTTTTAAAAAAAATAAAAGTACAGCTTCATACCAAGTCATTTCTGCATTAGAATATTTTTCCTAAATCCACATAATTATTTCTATAATTTTATATGCCTCTACCATAATATATGCAAATTTTGCTACTATGCACAGTTTTGTACACAATGTTCCCTAATGTACACATGTTTTGATTGAAGAAGTGTTTTGCAAGATTCAGAGGAGTGAGAAAACTATATAATTACATTCTGATTCATATATTAGTTAATGAAGTGTGAATTAGATTGTTATATTAAAATGAGAATCAAGAATCCTTACTATAGTGTTGAAAGTTCTCCATACTCAAATATCAATTTATATAAATGCACACTGGATTACCATGGACAACTGACTTTTATAGTTAAATCAACCTCTTGACTGCTAATGGCAAGATTCATTGACTTCGAGAGGTGGATGGAGGAAACTCACCAAAATGTGTGTCCCTTGGGCAACATGTTCTTCAGAAACAAGCTGCTTCATACCAGTTAGTTTTGGACAATTGTAATGGATTAAGCCACATCTGCTCACAAATAATTTAGAATTGCTGTTTTATTTCTTCTCTAGTATCGTCACTTGGTATTTATTTAGTTACATTTGTACATCCATCTAACTCTATTACAACTCTGTGTGAAGTACAAACGTAAAACAATTTAACATAAGTAAAAAAAGTAGTCAAAGAAAAAATTTACTCTGACAAATATTTATCAAAGAGTCCACTATCTATTCTAGCCCAAAGCCTGAGGAGAAGCCAGGTGTTAAGAGCTTATTAAGGAAGATCTGGGTGGAGATAACATGAAACTCTGGCAGATGCTATCTGGAGGGCAGATGCCAGAACCAAAAAAGCCTGTTTGCTAGGTCTCAAAAGATGATGTTGTTTAATCAATGGGACCTGGAATATGCCATCTCTTCCCAATTATACAGAATGGGCATAAACTACAGAATATAGACAGTTCCCTAAATAACCAGGCTCTATTTGATGAATGATTTTATAGGTTATCACCATGAGTTTCACAAAGAAGCCTACTGATTACTAGTGCAGGTTCAAAAAACAGTTATGTTGCATGAGCATACCATGGCATACCCATAACTGACCTTGCCATAACATTTTGGACCATTGCTCAATTTATGTATGTTTTCCCCAAATAGTTGCAATAATCCACACGTGACTAAAGCACAAGTGCCTATCTAAAAGATTTGCCATTCCAGGTACAGATGTGATTGGTACATTAGCAGAATTTGTGTGAAGAACCTCTTAGTCACAACTGCCACCTGATCCTTCAGAAGAATTGGTCAAGGAAGATCCTCCAAATTGGCTCTCCTCAAAAGACCATTTCTTGACCCAACAGTTTTGAACAATTTTTGTCCAGTTTCCATCCTTCTTTTTTGGCAAGGCTGTTGATAAAATGATAAGCCTGCAGCTTCATGGTGTTCTGGACAAAGTAGATTATTTGGACATGCTTGTGGTTGGTTTTCAGTCTGAGTTATGGAATCAAGATGGCATTGGTCACATTTGTACATAACCTCTGGTGGATCAGGGATGGGAGTAATACAACTATCATTGATCATCCTTGATCTCTTGACAGTTTTAAGTACCATTGTTCATTGTATAATTGTGTGCTGACTGAGGGAGTTAGGAATGGAGAAAACACTGTTCTTCAGTAGTTATCTTCCTTCCCCCAAGGCTACTATTGGTTAGTGTTTGTAGGGTGGAATAGGTCTGGTCCTAAGCCTCTGCTTTGCAGAGTGCTACATAACTACACTAGCCCTGCTTCTGTTTAATATCTGTATGAAGCTATTAGATGAGATAAGCACAAGGTCAAGTATTATTATGTTCAGTTTCCTGGGTCATCCAGGGATATACAGGGATATGTTTTTCCAGCACCTGGAAGCTCGATTGGTCTGGATTGGTCAGAATCAGTTTCAGCCAGTGGTGGGATTCAGCCAGTTCACACCACTTCAGAAGAACTGGTAGCTAATTTTTTGTTGCCCAGGTCCAGAATGGACTTCCAGAAGTGGCATATACACAGAGAACCGGTTGTTCACATATTTGAATCCCACCACTGGTTTTAGCTCAAACAGGACAAGACTGTGTGGCTGTAGCTTTCAGGGGCCCCTTAATCTAGTTATTTTCCATTGTTAACTCTGAACGAGGTCACACTCCCCCAGGCAGAGTTTGTTTATTTATTAAACTTATATGCTGCCCATCTCACCTAGAGGTGACTCTAGGTGGCTTATAACCATAAAAACAAGGTAAAACATTAAAACAATAAATATTAACACTCAAACTAAACTAACTTAAAATTTTAAAAAATGGAGACAAAGGGAGTAAGATGCACATGGGAAGGAGGTAGGGTCTTAACCATTTGCCACTTCCAGTATGAAATGATCATATCAGGGCCCCATGCTCTTCAAGCTCTTTCCAAAGGCCAAAAGGGTATGGATCTCACCATGGGGGAGGATGCAATGTTCCCGAGGATGGAAGCCATTGTAGAAAAAGGCTCTTGTCCTGACTCCTCCAGTCAAAATTTCTTGACCAACAAGGTCCACAGCATACCCTTTCTGCTGGTGCAGGTGGGGTAGCCCGACCCCACTGAGATGAGACAGTTCCTCAGATAATGAGATTTGGTGTGCCATCTGGGATCCTGCACACCAAGACCACCTTGCCTCTGAAGATGCTAGCCATTTGCTGGTAAAATTTCAGGAAACCTTTTCTCTAAGACAGTGTCCCCCAATCTTTTGGGCACCAGGGACTGGTTCCATGAAGAGAAGATTTTTTCTGTGGATCAGAGGAGGCATGGTTTCACATGCTGCCTGCATCCTGCAAATGGGGCTTTGTTTGCATGGCCCAGTTTCTGGCATGCCATGGACTGGGGGTTGGGGACTCCTGCTCTAAGACCATGGTCACTAAACCCTGAAATCCAACTTTGTGGTGCAACTTTGGATATAAAAAGTAGAGCATTTATTTCAAAATGCATGTTTTAAGAATAACATTCAATTAGAAATTCATGCTTTGAACTAAAGTAGCTATAATTCAATACTTGTCTGTAGATCCATTTGCAGTATATTTAGAATAGGCATATTCAAAAAACAAAGTTTGTCTGAATATTTTTAAAATTGTAAATTACTATGGAAAGGGAGATGAAGTACTGGATTTACAAATATACAAAATTATTATATATGTATATAATGATTATGAAGCAGATTTTGTCTCAGAACTCCTGCAAGGTTTTTTTAATAAAATCTTTAAAGGCCATGCATTGTATTTTACCTGGAATGCTGTTGGTTTTTAGCAACTTTAGGTAAGTTGTATGGCAAAATACAAATTTATGATATCCAGATTGAATGCCTTACAAATATGCAGAAAGTCAATATTTATCAGTCTAAAACAGAAGCCTGGTTTCAGCAGAGCTGTTGGAATATGTTCAAAGGGAAAATTATGTTAAAAAGCTAAGTTGTATTGAAATTTTAATTTGTGCAAATATATATTTCATGTCTCGAGCACATAGGTATCTTCCATAGAGGGAAAGAGAAAGAAGACAATGTTTGTAATTTGATTCAATATATTGCCAAAGTTCTAAACCTATCAATATGACATCAGCACATTTCAAATAACTGAAATAATAACTGAATGTGAATTTTAAGAAAAAGTCAGAGTCCCTGAAGTGCTGTCTGCTGATTTCAATGTTGTATCCTACTTAAGATTTATCTGACATCTTAAATTTGGGGTTAAATTTAAAGTTAATTTGTAATTTTGGGTTAAAACTGAATATCAGCACCCAAAAGTGAATTTCATTGTCTTCATGCTGATATTTTTAAGCAATCCATTTGGAAAACACAATTTCCAACTTTGTCACCTTCATTAAGAAGAAGAATGTTGATTAAGTAGAATCAGCATGCAAGAAAATATTTAGCAGCTGTTCTCTCATTGCAAAGCTTAAAATATATGGAAAAATAATCACATAGATATTTTATGCCAATTAGCAAAATACTTTTTTAATTAAAGCCAATGCTAACATTGCAGCATGAGCTTAATATTGTTAAACCTTAAATAAATGCAGTTTTCTTAAGCTGAAAAACTTCTGCCCAATATTTTAAAATGGTAATATAAACTGCAGTCTGTTCACCACCATCTTTGTATATTTATAGTTTTAGTTACTATCTACTTTTCTTTTTATTTTACACTTGCCTAGGTCTAATATGAAAAAAGTGGATGGGGGGAATTGCTTACAAGGGCAAGATAGATATAGTGAATAAAAAGAATGTATGCCTCTTTATTCACTGTATCTATCTTGCCCTTGTAAATTACCTAAAGAAAAGATATATGTGTACTTAACTTCTACATATTAACTTCCATTTTGCTGCTTGTATAGAAAAATACAAATTAAGTGCATTAATGTTGCTTATACTACTAAATGCATTTTAGCATAGGGTCATTTTTTATTATTGTTTTATATCTCAAACCTTAACCTTCTTTAATCAGAGTGTGGCTGGGTTGAAGAAATAAAGGTTTCTCTTACACAAGTTACGGTAAAAATCATATATGGAGCTGCCTACAAATATGATACATAATCTTTATTGCATTTGGTATCCTATACATTGTGCAGACTACAATAAGAAAAAGTTCTAGGAAATGTGAAAATACTTGACCAAATTCCCATAAATCAGTTTAGTCCAGTTTATACCTGTTCCTGATTTTTTTTCTATTTCATTTGCACCCTCAATTCTTAGCTGACAATTTCCTGTCCCTCCCCACCTTCTTCAACACAATGGAAATTTAATTGAATGTTTTATGCTCTAGCAATATCAAAGGAATGAAAAGAACGTAGGTTTCAACCATATTTCAATAAGTACATTAATTTTTACCTTTTAACTGACACTTGTGCTAATTTCCTTAAATGCTCTTTTTCCTTTCCTTTTCTTTCTTTTTCTAAAGGCACTTTTTTGATCTGTCTGGCTTTGTCGGGTCTGATGATGAGGGCTTACTTCAAATGCAAAAAGATTATCTCTCTTTCCTTTAATAGCACAATTATATAGTGTGTGATGTCTAAATCATGAAAGATATCAGGGACAGACTTCTAAAGTCACATCAGTTTATAACAAAAGTGGCAGTAATCATTTTAATATCAAAATTACTCTAATTTCCTCATGCTGTTTAGAAGGGATTGCAAAGGGGGTGGGGGAAGGATACGGAGAAACAACACAAGAAGCAGCTTGGTAACCCTTTTGCTTTATGCAATTGTTTTAAATAACACAATGAAAGCAAAATGACTTGTGTTATCTAGTTTTAGTGTTGAGAGGGAGAGGGACAGATAATTGAAACAACAGGGAGAAAAGTATCAGGTACTGAGAAGCCTTGCAAGGTTGCAGGTCTTTGAGATCAGACATTCTCATGTTTTATCCTGAGGAAGTATAGGCATTGTCACAGGTTCCTTTACATATACAAAAGTCAGTGTATGTATAAACCCAAGAGATCTAACACAACAGCATGTCCCTAGGCAACAGACCCAAGCACTCAAAGTCCCTGCTTACTACTCCATTCTTTCCCATTTCTACTACACCTACTACTACTGTTCCTCCAACTGCTGTTCCTCATGAGTCCTATTGCTGGAGAACAATATCCTTTTCTATCTTCAGGTTGCTTTATATCAACAAACATTTTATACACCTCTCTCACACACATACCACCACTACCACCACCTGCCTCTCTGCCAGCTTTTATAGCCAACAGTTGTTGTATTACCTAGGGAGAGGTCTTAAAAGGACAAGGCAACAGTAGCATAGGTGCTGACCATTTTGTAGGCAGCCTGTCCTCTCACAGGCATGTTTTGAAAAGATCAAACCTCACCATGATTCCTTTGGAAGTCAAGAGGCAGGTCCCGATTTACGCAGAAACTAAACAAGTGGCAGCTTAGAGCCTCCCAATCCACAGGCCTTCACAAAACCTCGTGGGTTTTCTTGGGTGGCAGGAAGCTTTTAGAACATTAATACCACTACTTTTATGTGTACTGTAATTTTTAAAATCTTGTGTAGCAACTTTGTAGCAAAAAGCTAATCTTCAGGCATGTGCTTTCCCAATTATGCTAATGGTCATCAAAATCTTATTAAATATTTTGGGGCACGCTTAACTAACTGATCCTTCTGCAATTTTTGTATTTACTCTTTCTTTTTGTATAAAGCAGGGATGGACAACTATGGTAACTATGGGCCCTTTATGACTTGTGACTTCAACTTCCAGAATTCCTGATCCAGCCATTCTGAGAGTTCAAGTCCTCAGATCGTAAAGGGACTATAGTTGCCTGCCCTTGGTATAAGGGAACAGTAATAACATTTTTCCAAATATCAGGCACAGATGCATCCTTCATACACCCAATAAACTAGTTGCACAGGTGCTTCCTAGGCAAACCACAGAGATAGTTTAGCATTTCTCCATTTGCACCATCTATACCTGCAGCAGTACTTTTTTCCAATATTCTAAGAGCAATTACATGTTCCATTTCCACACTATCTTTTATAGTATTCATTTCAGTTCTGATCCCCAACATATCCCTATCAATCCTATATACATCTCTAAAATGCTTCTTGCTACATTCCCTGAGTTCAATTTTATTTATTCATTTTTTTATTCTGTTCATTCTGCTATAGGCTTCTTGTTTAGCTCTCTTTACTGCTTCCAAAATTTGTTCTAAAAAATATCCATCTTTTTGGGTATCTCTTCCTTATGTTGACTACATTCTTTGCAACTTTTTTATTTTATATATGTGACTCAATAGCTTTTTTTTCAGGAGCTGTTATCTTCTAGCATTTTTTTTCATCCTCTTTCATTTCTCTATCCTTGTGCTCAGTCTCAGCATCTATCATTTCACCATATTTTTATTAGCAGAACTCCACATAATTCCATAGTACTTTATAATATAATTCTTTTCCCTCTGTTCCAAACAGATTTCACATTTTTCCCTTACTTCAACTTTTCTCATTCTGCTGCAAAATTAATCTAATATTTTTTCATGCAAGATTCATATTTTTTTTCCTGTAGTGAACTCTTTCTTTTATTTCTTTCCTTTCTTTCTATGTCCACTTTCCTATCTGCTCCCGGTTGTCATAAAATTCAGAATATCTTATCATCCTTGAATTTTTCAATCCCTTTCTCAATATTTCTTTATAAACAAATTACTTTTTGCTACAAGTATGTATGAATAGATGTAACCTTAACTCTCTAACTAAAGCATATCATTTACTATGCAACTACAACAGACATCATACTCATTCTCAAATCTCTAAATGTCCCTATCACATCTTATGAACTATGTCATTTCCCCCAGTCCATTCATATTTTTGACCAGTGAATTCACTATTTTGCCCAACTCATCTGTCATAATTTTTAGCCCTTTTGTTAATACTTAAAACTATACCTTCAGTTCTCTGTATATGTGAATCAGCTCCTGTCCTTAAGATTAAACTACAGTTAGATATATTATATCCTTCCCTTTTTCATAGTTTCATACACTGTATATTTACTGTTCTTCACTGGGTTTTTTTTTAAATGACCCTGTAATTGTTTGCATCAAAGTGGAGTTGGGCCAACTGAATGGAGCTGAGCATTTACTGACCGGATGCCCTTCCTATGCTCTATGTGGAGTTCGCAGCAGACAATAACTCATTGTGCCCAGAGAGAGAAATATCTGCCATTAGGTAAAGGTAAAGGTTCCCCCGCACGTGCGTGCTAGTCGTTTCCAACTCTAGGGGCCGGTGCTCATCTCCGTTTCAAAGCCGAAGAGCCAGCGCTCATCCAAGGATGTCTCCGTGGTCATGTGGCCGGCATGACTAGACGCCAAAGGCGCACGGAACGCTGTTACCTTCCCACCATAGTGGTCCCTATTTTTCTACTTGCATTTTTATGTGCTTTCGAACTGCTAGGTTGGCAGAAGCTGGGACTAGTAGCAGGCGCTCACTCTGCTACGCGGCACTCGGGATTCGACCCGCCAAACTGCTGACCTTCTGATCAACAAGCTCAGCGTCCTAACCCACTGAGCCACCGCGTCCCTATCTGCCATTACCTAGAATCAAACTCAGAGTCTCCTGATTGTGAGGCAAGAGCTCCATCTGTAGGCCATCACGCCATGCAATGTTCATTACCATTTATTCCTCTTACATTCCTAGTTACCATTTTTCATATGTCATGTTTGTCCCCAGAGGGCCCACCAATATTGATCTCCACTGCCTATCATGCCCTGGATCATTTGAAACTTTTACACAGGTATAGACTAGATTACCAAGCCTTATTTGTACTCAAGCCACATACAACATTTCCTGCTAATAGTAAAAATAGTATTAATGAGTTCTGGAACATTTTGGCCAGAATGCCACAAGCTCAACCAAATTTCTCCAAAGCATACCCTAAGTTCTCTAAGCTACAGGCAATTTTGCAAGCCAGATTGTTGTCCACATCCCACAATGTATGTTATATGCAGTGAGCGTAAGTAAAAAAATGTAAATTCATTTTTAAATTGATGATATATGAAAAAACATATATTTCCATAATCAAGGGATCTATCTTTATTATTTTTGCAAAGATTAAGCATTTTAAAAGAGAGGGAGAAATCAAATATACTACACCTATTTTATGGAAACATTTCAAGAATGTAATTGAAAGAACAGTATCAACTAGTTAATAAGGTATTTTAACTCTAGAGGTAGCTACACAACAGATCAATCTGGAAGAAACTTTGGCACATTTTAGGTTCAGAATACTTAAACAGGAGCAGTCTGACCTGTTGTCAGTCTATTTTAAGATAGAACATTTGGTAATTTCTAATGAAAAAAAAAGTAGCACAGCACTTAAACTTTGGCAGAAGGACAATTTAAAAAAAAACCTGACTGGAATAAAACTGCATGGCACAGATTTGTACTTTCAGAACAAGTGATAAACATGTTTGGTTAAAAACTACAAGAGAAATTGTTCAGAATCAGAGATTCAGTCTGAACCCAAACTGAAGTAAAATGTTAGAACCAAGATTTTGCTGTTTCTACAACTGGACTTTTTTTAAAGGCTCTATAGGTAAGAAAGGAATTATTCTGTTTTTTTAAAAAGAAATAACAGCTTCATTGAAAAGCAGTGCTACAGAACCAAAAGACTATCAAACACCATTCTTTATTAGTCTTACGCAAGAAGCAAATTATCACCCAAATGGTTATTTATTTATTTTTGCCTTCCAGTGAATCTGGAACAGTGCATAACAATTTGTATAGCAGAAATATACAATTAAAACTGTCCATAAGGAAAACTATAAAACCATAAAATCAACTCAAAGATGTCAGTTCAATCAATCAAAACAGCATGACATCAAGCTTCAAAATCCCTGCAGGAAAGCTCCCTCTTAACAGCTTTGCAAAAAGCTCTTGTCATACAACTTTCTTTTTTTAAAAAAAAACAAACCTCTGAACTTGAGTAGAATTGGGCAGCCTTTCAGATGCATGACTTCAGTCAAAAGCCAGTTCTGTGCAAAATAGGATACAGGCTCACAATTATCTGCATAAACATTAGAAATAATTATTGCATTATACCAGCAGTCTAATAAACAAAAGGAAATTAAATGAAGTTTAATAAGAGGGCCAATTGTAGCTTGTTTAAATAGTGATGTAAGAGAGGACTGGATCACATAAGAAATTTTCTTGGAATTGAATTTTAGTTCAGGGTTTTCAACAAGAAAACAGAGATAAAGACCACTAAAATCTTTAGTTCACTGGTCTGTCAATCCTTGCTCAAACCTTCTCAATAAGAATGTTATTGCATTTTATAATGGTTATTGTAAACATTTGGGAAGTGTCAGCTACATGAGTAGCTCTATAAAGATACACATTTTGATATGTTATTTTGATATAAGAGTCTCTTAACATGGTTGATTGATTGATGATTGATTGAGTGAGTGAGTGAGTGAGTGCCTTTGAGTTATTGTCAGTTCCTGGCAATTGTCTGTACTACTTGATTGGCTTTGTGCTAAGGTAGGATTAGAGCTCAAAATATCCCAGTTTCTAGACCATTCTCTTAACCACTACACCAACTGGCTCTCCATTTGTTAGTCAGCTTTATATTTTCAGTCCAGATCTGGCAGTCCTAGAGAACAGTCCTAATTGTAACTGAACTAAATAATATTCTAATATGGCTCTAAATATCTGAAATACAGTATGCTCATGTCCTAAATAAGCTCATTATCCAGGTGTACATCTTTATAATGTAAAGAGAAATATATTAGTTAAAAAAGCCATAGACATAAATATATGGGGCCAAACATTCAATGAGAGGTCTCCAAAAGTATTTCAATGCAGACTAGACATATTTCATGACCCCGAAAGGTGGTGGTGATGAAAACGAATGAAAGAAAATTCCTCCTTCTGTCAAGCTCTCCTTGTCTTCCATCAGGTCAGGATGTAACAGGATAAGTGTAGTAAATAATGACACAAGATACAATTTTCTTGATGGTAGCACTGCAAATGTAGAAAATCTTTCCCACAAAGTGTGCCAGACACCAATCCTGTTAGTGTTGGACAAGGATCCTTTTCTATAACTTAATATTTGAATAGGTAATGGTCACTGTAACAAATTTACTAGCATCCATGATAGTTTTCCTCTGCTTTATTGGTTTAACTCTTGATTAATATTTGAGGCAGGCCAGGGCAAGAAACAGAAGCAGCAGAAACCATAGGAATGCTTTTTATTGTGCCAGGTTAGAATAACAGAAGGCCGAAAGCCTGACAGGATTTATCTCTGCCCAATACTATCCCAAACCAAGCCAGGATTCTTTTGAGTTCCTTCTTTACACTTTCCTGTTTCTCAGGGCTGAGTTGTCTTTTCCGAAACTCCTACCTTAACAGTTTAATTATTCCTTCCCCTTTCCCAAGGCTATTTCTACAGTTTTTCACAATATTAGATTGTGATTAATTTTTAAGATTTAACAAGTGCAGGCTCAAATAAGGAAAGAAGCACCTAAACAAATGAAAAGTGCACAGCTGATTAGCTGGCAGGAACTGTGAACAGAACCACTCCAAATTATTACAGGAAAATAGAAAGAGGAAGAAGTTTGTAGTATTATAGTTTCATCCAGGCAAGTCTGCAGAGGGACGTCAAAAAAATCAAGATGGCGGCTATCACATGGGGAGCTTCAACTGCATCATCATAACTGCCATCCTGAGGTATGTGTTTTTCACCTCTCCCCTGAAGTGAAACCTCCCCAGCTGGTTTCATCGTAATAACAAAAATAAATAAATAGGAAAAGTATAGCAGGAGTATGAATACAGAGAAGAAATTACTCAGTTTCCCTTTCTGAAGGATACATGACAGCAACAGATAATTAATCATTCTGTTAATTTATGAATAAAATGACATGTCTGAAAATATGCCTATTTGCATCCCATTTTAGGTTCATAAAGATATTAACTTTTGTATTTCTCACTATTTAAAAAGAGAAGTGGGATTTTTTTAAAAAAAATTGCTACTCTTTTTAATGCAGTTTGATGCAACAATCAAAATTTTCAACAAAGAATTCTCTCCCCTTCACTGCAGGTTTTAATTTTAATATTCTTTATCATAGTTGGAAACTGACAGTGAGTTTTATAAAGAAAGAAATTGAGCTATATTTAGAGAACTTGTTATAGGAAAATATGTGTCAATTTAGCTGACTTTTTACAGAAAGCATTTTGATGGAGAAATACCAGCACTATTTTAAAACCAAGACCATAGAATATTTTGGAGATGTGAGTTGGTAAGCAAATGTGCAAATTGCAAAATTAAATATCCATTTTAGAAGGCTATAATTACAAGTGCAGGTCCATGATAGGACACCATAGAAAGGCCTTTCCTCCATCTCCTGGAACTCTCTTTGATAGGAAATGAGGACAAAGGACAGCTATGAATGAAAAATAAAGATTGCCACTAAATTAAATTTGTCAAACAGCTTATATGCCATCTCAGTCACGAAAATATAGATTGCTTATATAAGGTTAAGACAACAAGTGAAAATAACAAAAAAAGACATAATCATAGATGTATGTGGATGAATCTATTTTATTTCTATAGGATGTGTTTTTATTTTTCCAACACATTCATTATTTGGTTTGGTTTAGTTTGGTTTGGTTTATCTGTTAGACTTCCAGCCAACTTCTTTCCAAGAGTTCAAGGCATCTTCCATGGGGATCTCCCTTCATTTTCTTCTCTACTACAACAACAATCCTGCTGGTGTAGCATAGGCTGAAAGTCAGTGTGCACTTGAACCTGCTGGTCCAACTACTATACTATACCCAAAAAATGAAAGTTAGTTTCATTCTTTGAAACTTAACATTAAGAAAACCAAGATCATGGCATCCTGGCAAATAGATGAGGAAGAAATGGAGGTAGTGACAGATTTTATTTTCCTAGGCTCCAAGATCACTGCAGATGGGGACTGCAGCCAAGAAATTAAAAGACACTTGCTCCTCGGGAGGAAAGCCATGGCAAATCTAGACAGCACACTAAAAATCAGAGACATTACCCTGCCAACAAAAGTGCATATAGTCAAGGCTATGGTCTTCCCAGTTGCAATGTATGGCAGTGAAAGTTGGACCATAAGAAAGGCTGAGTGCCAAAGAATTGAAGCCTTTGAACTGTGCTGCTGGAGAAGACTCCTGCGAGTCCCTTGGACTGCAAGGTGATCAAACCAGTCAGTCCTAGAGGAGATCAACCCTGACTGCCCTTTAGAAGGCCAGATCCTGAAGTTGAAATTCAAATACTTTGGCCACCTAATGAGAAGGAAGGTTTCACTGGAGAAGAGCCTAATGCTGGGAAAGATTGAGGGCAAGAGAAGAAGAATGAGGTGGCTGGATGGAGTCACTGAAGCAGTAGGCGTGAGCTTAAATGGACTCCAGAAGATGGTAGAGGACAGGAAGGCCTGGAGGAACGTTGTCCATGGGGTCACGATGGGTCGGACATGACTTTGCAACTAACAACAACAAGTTTCATTCTGAATCTACATGAGTTTGCAATTTTGTAAACTCTATACAAATATTGGTATTCATCCTTTCACACAATTTTCAGAATGTATTCAATTCTTAAGCTGTTTATTCTAATGTATCTATTTATATATGATCTTCGTTAACCTAGCCATTTTTCTGGGCTTTATTTAGGCATTACAATATTCAGAAAAAAGGAAAGCTAAAAGATAATTTTGTCCTATTATGTCTACAAATATTCTGATTGCCACCCAACCTTCATATAAAAACAGCCCTACTGTTTCTTGCTGACCTCTGTCCTCTCCTACCCATATTTTTTTCTTCTAGGCATGGAAAGCATGTAAATCCTTGCTCCATTCCCAAGTGTCAGATTTATAAATTGCTGAGATGCAAATTGTTCTGAGATAAAAATGATGCCTGGGAAAATGACTCCTCATGCCATTTTATTTCTTCAACCTCTTTGAGAAAGGCGGGGCATTATTCCCATATGTAAATACAAGGCTATACAATTGTAAACATAACATTGAAACATTGCCCCTTATTTTTACTGAAAACATGTATTTCCTAATCTCTCTAGAACATTCAGGACAGGGAAATCCATTAAAAAATGTATATATTCAACATTTTTAAAAAATCTAAAACAAATACTAACACAATTATAGGTTAACCAAACACCATATATTACTTTCCTTAATAGATCATTTGTTCATCCACCTAATCTCAGTGGGGTTGATCTAACTAATCTCCACCTATATACAATAGCAATTTTTTCTCTGTTTTACTTCACTTTCCAAAGGGCCTTCAGGGCAGAAAAAGAGAGAAAGAAAAGACACCAGGTTAATATCTGCCACTTTTATTTTTTACACAGTGCTAATTTTAGACATTGTCTAGAAATCAAGATTCTGTATAGAGACTACAACCTAATCCTATTGAGAGAAGCTGGTAGAGTTTGAATCCAGGATCTTTGGCTGCAAACTCTCTGCTCTTTCTCAGTGGGATTTAGTCCCTTCCCAGATTTCTCCATAATGATTGATCCATTTGGGTCAGCCACCAATGCCAGGAAAGGAAAACAATAAGAAATCCAAGAGATTATTCTTAGATATATGCACTATTATTCCAAAAGATTCGATACAAAAAGTTAATTCATATATAAACTTTACAAGAATAAGTTTTAGCCTTCAAAAGCACATGGATTGTTTCAATGGTTACACCAAAATTTTCAAGGCTGACCTGAACTTTCTCCAGCCTACTTCATGTATTGACATCAAGGCTCCAGTAGTTATGGATAATGCAGCTTCAATTGTGTCTAACTGAACTTGACCATTTATGCAACTAACTGTTTTGTGTATTGATTAACTTTTATATATTAATAACTGCTCCAAATAATGTGTATTCCTATTATACTATCATGCTGTTAGCAGCACAAGCCTGTTTTAAAATAGTAATAATACATGACTATAAAGACAAACACAAAGTAGACAAGCAAAGGACTCATGATGAAATAGAAGACATATGACACTTTAAATCAGCAGTGATTAATTCATTATAAATACCTTTGAAGATGATATTATGGTTGATCACAGAGTCAGCCAGATGTTTAGACTGGAATTAGCATTTTTGTCCATCTTTTGAGCCATTTCCAAGGGCCTGGGTAATTATTATTATTTTCAGAGAAAAGGTTTTAAAAATCCTTGGAGCTCAAAAACAGAAAATGGAATGCCACTGAATTAAAATGATCTGGCTTTTCCACCAAGAGCTGTCAGAAATGTGTGCAGCCAATGGCACACTAAGACGGTTGGTGATAGAATGTGGAATATTCCAATATTGCAATATTGGGTGAGAGAAAGTAGTATTGGTGGCCATAATTCAGAGCCTAGTGCAATTGCTGGTAACCAAACCTAAGGTATTGCTTGTCCTTTTCTGATTGTTTGTTTAAACTCACGAACCCAATTTTGTGGGTCAAAAATGGTCCACACTTTCTTGTTAGTGACTGGAAGTGGAAAAATAACTGTGGTTTATGGGTTCGATCATTAAAAAGGTAGACTATGGAAAGAAAGAATCCTTGATTTAAAGTGAAAGAAGGTAACTATAAATGCATTTATTGCTACTGTAAAGATCAGAATCTACTACTTTTTTATCTTTTAAAAAATCTAGAGTTAATCAGTAAGAAAAGCAAATTATAAAATAACCATCACCAGGAAAGCATTTTTACCTAGGTCATCTGATTTGGCACCCTGCTTCCTCTCAATTCATCGCACTAAGAACAGAAATTTCAGCAAGCAAGAAAATACATTGTTAAATTAGTTCAGAAAAATGTGATATTTCAGGAAAGACCAATGAAACCATTCTCATATCCAGTATGTTGACAATTTCTTTGCTTTTTATGTCCATAACCTGGCTTGGTAGGATCAGATTGATCTGAATAGTTTTACTGCCTCTAAAGATTCATGTTTTGGGGACAGGACATGCTGTCCTTTATTTTACCATTTCTTCTTCTTCTTCTTCTTCTTCTTCTTCTTCTTCTTCTTCTTCTTCTTCTTCTTCTTCTTCTTCTTCTTCTTCTTCTTCTCCTCCTCCTCCTCCTCCTCCTCCTCCTCCTCCTCCTCCTTCTTCTTCTCCTTCTCCTTCTTCTTCCTTCTCCCTCCTCATCTTCTTCATTGGATTTTTCTCTTTTTTTAAGAAAAAAAGAAGAGGAAATGCAACACCAAAAAGAGGACAGAAATGATGCATATTTTCAACCATATTCACATATGTTAATTTCTACAAATATACCCATGAAATCACAAATAATTACTATAATTTTTGAAGAAATGTGGTGTACTTTCCCATCTGCACTAGAAAAAGGATCTGAGTATTTTTAAAAGCAAGATAAAAATATTAAGATTAATTAAGTTAAAAAAGGAGTCAAAACTTGTTTGCTGGCCTAGTCTTTGGTCCAGATGCTAAGTGTAATAGCCAATTATTGGGACTCATAGTTTGTCTTCTTATGGTACAAGCATTTTTAGCACCATGTTCATCACAGTAATGCTTGATGTAGGATGAAATGAAAAGTTTCTAGTGTGTGAGGAAACACAGATTTGTTTTAGATGTAACCAGTGCTGGCAATAATACCTTTATTAAACCTAGATTTAATGAAGTGGGTTAGGTAATTTCCTGGCAGATAGAGAATTTCATAAATTTTATATCAATGATGGTAGTATGTAAGTGTTTTGAACTGAAATTTGCTTATATGAATTTTTGGTATTGAATACTAAATGAGCACAAACTGATGATTTTTGTGAATTCCCTAAGAGTAAAGACAATTTTAAATTTGCACATTATCTAATAACTTTGATCTAGTAGTTTTATAGAAATAGCATTTTAAACACTACTTTCATTGCATAGAATCATTAAGAATAAGGATTGGAATGAAGTCCAGATTTCATCTAGTCTAGAGCCTGCCAATGAAGGAATCCATTATTTCCATATTCCTAGTTATCTGGTCTACTTACTTGAAGCTACCAACTCTCTCTACATTCTTCTCTTCTTCAAGGTTTTCTTTTTCAAGTGACTCCAAGCATTCCTCATACATTTTGTCCATAAAGTTTTATCAATACATACATTTTTATGTTTTAAAAATATAGTGCATTATTCTGAGTTAGAAATCTATTGTATTTCCCACTAAATAACCCATTTTATCATCATTTTTCACTCTTCCATGAGTTTTCTCTTTCCATGAGTTTTCCACTTTTCTGGAAATTTATATTGTAAGGGCACATCTCTGTGATGTCCCTTAATACTTGAAGCCAGAAATTCAATGTTATATCATTCCATGGGATCTTGGGATATCACTGGACTATCACCTATCCTGTGGCCTCCTAGATTCTGCAGGTGCTAAAATTCTAGGCCAGAAAGACCATTATTGATATCTGTTGGGAGCTAGTTCTAGCTAACCAAGAGTCCTCCTCTCTGCCCCCAAAACCTTGAGTCCAATTCATATTATTCCAGTGAATTATGCCATCATGCCCAGAAGCAAGGAATTATATAGGCCAGGCATGTCAAACTCGTGACGTCACATGACGTTGTGTGATGTATCGTGACTTTTTCCCCATTGCCGGCAATGGGGAGAGCACGGTTTCATTGTGATGCATCCGGCTCGTGAGCCAGCAGTTTGACATGCCTGATATAGGCTATAAGATGCTGCAAAAAATTAATGCAAAGAATTTGGCTGGCCAGTGCTATAAAACAAGTGCTGGTGAGCTTTGGTCTGATACAATCATGTGCATATTCTTATGAGGAAAGAAAGAGGGCAATTCACCATCTATTTGAATTCATATACAGGGCAGGTCTGTGAGCAGCTAGGAAGACCCACTCTCCTGGCAAGCAGGTGTTTGTGTCAGATGGAAATATATGAAGGAAGCAGAGAGAAACAAATATCCATAAGTGGAAAGACTTACAGATATTATACACCCATGCATACACTTGCGACAGTGCCTCCATCAAGGCTACTGAATGTACCACTTTTGTGCTGAGGGTATCCACTGGATTCAAAGGAAAGAGTGCCACCTACTGAAGCACTAAACAATAGCTGACTTTGCCTGGGGATACTGTGATCCAGTGAAAGGCACCCAAAATAAAACAAAAGAAACTATTCCTCGCTAGCAGATGTGATGAAACAAGGGACCTTAGTGAAAACAGGGAAGGTGTAGTTATATTATGCAGCGGGTGCTGCTAAGTTGTACAAAGGAAGCACACTGTATGGATATAAATTCCTTAGTGTAAGAACTCAGCACAGGAGACAAAATGACTGATGCCAATCCTGATAGTGGTCCAGTAGTTTCATTCCCTCTTCAGAAGATCGAGAGATAAAAAGAACTCCAAATATGTTCATAAAGCACCATTCAGTCCTTCCTCTTTCTCAATTTAATGACAGGGGGGAAAAACAGGCTGAATATAAAGGGCACAAAAAATACAGATAGCATAGCCCTCGAAAAGAGGAATGCATACAATCTTAATAGCTCACCAAGAGCCTAGGGCTATTTCTTGAGGATCTGGATGATTTCCCTGGTGTAGTTGCCCCCTGTGGCGAGGGCTCAGGGTTAATATAGAACAGAGTTTATTAACCATGGCAACTTTAAGATGTCTGGACTTCAACACCCAGAGTTTCCTAGTCACCATCTATCTCCCTACCCCTATGGGAAAGGCTGAATAGAGTCTATAGAGAAAGTAGAATAACTACTTTATGAGAGAGAGAGAGAGAGAGAGAGAGAGAGAGAGAGAGAGAGAGAGAGAGAGAGAGAGAGAGAGAGAGAGAGAGAGAGAGAGAGAGAGAGAGAGAGAGAGAGAGAGAGAGAGAGAGAGAGAGAGAGAGAGTGTCTCAACCTAAACTGCCACATTAAGCTCTTTAAACAACCTGTAAAAAAATCAAAATGGAATTCATACATGTATTTATTTTAAATCTATATATTGACCAATTTTATATTTTGGGAGATGATGCATAGTGAGGTTATTAATGATGTAACTTTTCATTCTTGATTTTTACCATTGACTAATTTTATAATTTTGGCATCTTTTAGTGGGAGGAAAATTACTGCATTTTATAAAAAAGGAAAACATATTCTTTCTGAGATATATTTAGGCTTTCTCCCTGTGAATTTCCCTTCATTATTTAGAAAAAGATTATGGAGAGAAGGCCTTTAGCAGAGTGAATTAAAATCTTTTTTCCCCCAAAAAAAGCATGAAAAATTGGGCAAGTAATGGTTAAATGTTTTACTATTCATGCCACATTCAAAGCAAATTGTGTAATAGTTTTCATGTCTTAATTACTTAAATTTTATATTGAGCTATAGCGATATTATCTCTCTTTTTGTCTCCACACAATTGTATTTTATAATAGCTTTTATTAGGGCCTACATGAATGGAATTTCAAATGAACACATCATTTTGGTTATTTGGGCATTTGAGAAAAAGAGAGAGCACTCTTCTGATATTTGGCATGAAAAGCACTTCCCTTTGTGTTTTATGACATATAGAGATTTGTATTAGGAAAGGACATATTTTGAACAGAATGGTAACCAAGGGAGAATAGAGAACGGTAGTGTCAGTTTGAGGAAGTTCCTGAAAGCATGAAAAGAAAACCAGAACATGTTAAGCTCAAGGACAGTGGTCCCATTTAAGACAGGACTTCAGTGCAGAAGTATAGGGACAAATTTAAGAGCATGAACAAGAGCCCTTTAAAACAACATGGCTAGCTTTAAAGTACTAAAAATCACATTGACATTGTAAACTCTCTTCCTCTTCCTTTTTTACTGGCTTGCACAATCATTAACTCAAATGCAGAAGTAAGTGAAATAGTACCTAATTTCACTGAAAGATCGATTCACCTAATCCAGAAACTTCAACCAATTTTGGTCACTATACTACAAAAAAGATGTTGAGACTTTGGAAAAAAGTTCAGAGAAGAGCAACTAAGATGATCAAAGGCCTGGAGACTAAAACATATGAAGAACAGCTGCAGGACTTACTTGGGTTTGACTAGTCTAAAGAAAAGAAGAAATAGGGGTGACATGATAGCAGCATTCCAGTATTTGAGGGGCTGCCACAAAGAAGAGGAGGTCAAATTATTCTCCAAAGCACCAGAGGGCAGGACAAGAAACAATGGTTGGAAAATTTATTTATTTTTATTTATTTTATTTATTTTATTATATTTGTATACCGCCCTTCTCCCGAAGGACTCAGGGCGGTGAACAGGGCATATATAAAAATACAGAATACAAAAATTAAAAAGAATTAAATAGTAGCCCAGCTAAAACAATCAATAATAATATAAAAATCCCCATTAAAACCCCAACACATCGCCCATCAGGCCAGGCTGGCTTGTTCAAATAGATGGGTCTTCAGACCGCGTCGGAAGGAGCGAAGGTCAGGTGCCATCCAGAGCTCGACCGGCAACTGATTCCATAAATCCGGAGCACCCACAGAGAAGGCCCTCCCCCTGGGGGCCACCAGCCGACATTCTCTGACCGGAGGCACCCTGAGGAGGCCCTCTCTGTGGGAACGCACAGGGCGGAGGGAAGTTGACACCGGCAGCAGGTGATCAAAATGACCAAAGAGAGAAGCCACCTGGAATTAAGGAGAAACTTCCTAACAGTGAGGACAATTAACTAGTGGAACAGCTGGCCTCCAGAAATCGTGCTCCATCACTGGAGGTTTTTAAGAGGTTTCTAAGAAGAGACTAGACAGTCACTTGTCTGAAATGGTATAGGTTCTCCTGCTTCTCCAAGATCCCTTCCAGTTCTATTCTATTCTATTCTATTCTATTCTATTCTATTCTATTCTATTCTATTCTATTCTATTCTATTCTATTCTATTCTATTCTATTCTATTCTATTCTATTCTATACTAAACTAAAATTATCTAATTGCATTGTAAGCATAATTACAAATAAGAAACAAAAATAGAAACTGTGTAGTCTTGCCCTGCCCCATCAGTTTCTAGATTCTTGCCCATGTATTATGAGTAGCATCATCTTAATAGCCCAACTCTGGTTTCTGTATGCTGTCCATGATGGGAAACAGATAGTTATCTGGATAGAAAATGAAGCCAACCCATAGCAAGAGAGACAGAAATTAGAATCCATGGAAGTTTGTTGTTTTTTTCTCTTCTGGATTAGATTTCTCCAATCAATTTTTATCTGATGTGTTAGGATTTTCCACAACTCTCACTTAGCACTGATAACTACTAAGTGGGCTGGGGAGTTAGAAGGAGTGAACTTTATACAGCTATAAGAACTTATAGTGTAAGGTTAGGTTACCTTGTGCTTCACCATTGAAGCCAGGTTGATCATTCTGTCATTTAAGCAAATGTCCTGTATTTATGGCAGCCTCCATCAACCTTCATTGTTACAATTTTTGTTTATTGGAGCATTAACATCATGACATAATCCGAAGACATGACACAGGAAGCTTCTTGAGATATACAGTACAGGAAGCTGTCTGGGAGCCCCGCTTAATATGCCTGGAGCTTCCTGGTCAGGGGAAAGGATGGATTATACATGAATTCAGTAACAATTGTAGCTAATAAAGCATTGTATTCCAGATTTATCCCTTCAGATTTCAGTGTGTTTTGCATCTCTCTTTGCTTTAAAAATATACGCAGGGAGTGAAAGATTATTTCATTTTAAGATGAAATATTGTATTGTAAATGATCATTTGCAGAATGATAAATACTTCAATGCACAAAGAAGATAACATACTGCAACCTTTTTTGCATTTTTCCTGACCTGTTTTGAAAAAAGCGTGTAGTCTTCGTGGCTCATGTCTTGCATTGCCTCATGCTTCTGGCTTCTGCATAGACCCTGGTGAAGTGGCTGAAGGACCACGCTGGGACGACAGGCTGGCTAACGAGGTTTATTAGGGAACAAGGCAAGGCAGGGTACAAACTGTTCGGCTTTTATAGCCGGCTGCTGTGAGGTTAGACCAATCAGGAGTCAGTCTTTTCGCGCCGCGTCTTGTCGTCCAATCGTCGGAGCCGTTTTTGACAGTTCTCTCTCTCCGCGTGCCTTGCGGCTTTTCCGTGTTTTGACAGTCGCGAGCTGTCAGTCGGCTGCGCCTGCGCTCTGGCGGGGAATTTTGACAGCTGTCAAAATTCCCGTGTGTTCTCCTGTCAGTTTGGTTTTACCTCATGGGTTTAACGTGTTTAACAATAGTAATAACATTTCTACACATATATACATATATTACACCCCTTACCCTTCCCCCGGATTGTTTCCTCCCCCCTGTCGTTGGTTGTTAGAGCCGGCCCATTCGTAATCTTGTAGGTAAGCCGGTGCTCTCCGGTTTCAGCCGGATCGTTGCGGGGGAGGTTCATTCTCTTGTTCCCCTTCCTCCTGAGGTGGTGCAGGCAGTATGTCCACGGGGGGTGGAGTTGGGTCGTTGATTGGTGGAAGGTCTGGGAGGTGTGACGTGTGTTCTGGTTGCCTTGGTCGGAGTTGGTCTATATGTCATCGCAGGTTGCCTTCTGTTGTAGTGTGTATTAAGTAGGAGATGGGTCCTGTCTGTCGTACGACGACCCCTTGGACCCATTTGTTGTTAGAAGTGTAAGAGCGTGCCCAAACTAGTTGACCTGGTGTGAATGTGCGAGGTGGGGGGGGTGTTCTGGGTCTGGTATGTTATTGTCGGGGTGCAGTCTGTCCAGACGTGTTATCAGCCTCCTGCCCCACCTGAGTTCCGCTGGTGTTTTGCCGGTTGCTGTACAAGGTGTGGTATGTTGTGCCATGAGGAATTGGCTGAGGCGACGGTGCCAGTCCCCCTTTACGAACTTTTTTAAGGCTTCTTTGGTTGAGCGATCCATGATTTCAGCCATCCCGTTCGTCGATGGGTGGAACGGCGCTGATGTGACCAACCTAATAGAGTTCTTCATAGCGAACATCTGAAATTCACGAGAAGTGAATTGTGGTCCGTTATCTGAAACTATGACGTCTGGGAGGCCATGGGTAGCAAAGACCTTCCTAAGGGCTTGTATGGTGGCTCCTGAAGTGGTTTTCTTGAGGGGAAGTACTTCTAGCCATTTAGAATAGCTGTCAACTATTACTAAAAAACTCTGTCCCCGGATTGGTCCCGCAAAATCTAAATGGATGCGGGACCATGGGTTTTTTGTAGTTTCCCATTTGTGCACTGGGGCGTGGGGTGGATCACCTCTTGTTGATTGGCAAGGGTAGCATCCCCCCACGTGGGTCTCTATGTCCTTATCTATTCCAGGCCACCATACATAGCTCCTGGCTAGGGCTTTCATCTTAACTATCCCTGGATGTCCTTCGTGGAGGGTGTCTAGGGTTTGTGGTATGTTTTTGTTCAGTATTACAACCCTGTTCCCCCACAAGAGGCATCCCATGTGGGATGACAATTCGTGTTGTCTGTTACAGAATGTTTGGAATTGTGGTTCTGGGCATTTTGCTGGCTATCCCGTGGTTGCCCATCTAAGAACCCTGCTTAGAATCTTATCCTTGGCTGTATTTTTGGCTATGATTTTAGCGGAGAGGGGGCACTCTGGTAGTTCGGATATTGCTAGTATATACCCTGCGGGAGCTGGGTCTGTGTCATCAGTTTGAATGGGCAGTCTGCTAAGGCAATCTGCGTGTCCTAGTTCCTTTCCCGGTTTGTGTATTAATCTGTATGAATACGCTGACAGGAAGGTAGACCAGCGCAAAATTCTTGGGGATAGAATTTGGGGGGTTGTTTTGTCCCACGTAAAGATTCCCAAAAGGGGCTTGTGATCGGTAAATATGGTGAAGGGTCTTCCATATAGATAGTCATGGAACTTTTTTACCCCTGCTACAATTGCTAGAGCCTCCCTGTCAATCTGCGCGTAGTTCCTTTCTGCTTTGGATAGTGTGCGGGAATAGAAGGCTATTGGTCTTTGGGTGCCGTCCCTATAAAGGTGGCTTAGTACTGCCCCGATTCCGTAGGGTGAGGCATCGCAAGCGATGCACACTGGGATGTCCTCTCTAAAGAGCGTGACAGTCGAACTGTTACAGATAATGTTTTTCAGTGATTGAAAACTGTTTTCATGAGTCCTGGTCCAAGACCAGGCAGTGCCCTTGTCTAGTAGCCTGTGGAGAGGTTCTGCTATTGTGGCTTTGTGTGGCAGGAATGCGTGATAAAAATTTAGTAGTCCTAAAAAGGCTTGGAGTTCTTGCTTATTTTTTGGACTGGGGGCTGTTTGAATAGCCTCTAATTTTTCCTTCGTTGGATGGATGCCCTTGGCGTCTATTTTATATCCTAGAAATTCTGTAGAAGTGACTCCGATGGAGCACTTTTCCCTTTTTAATTTGAGACCGGCTTTTCTGAGCCGGTCCAGAACAGCTGACAGTCTGTCAGCTAAGTTAGCTTTGTTTTCTCCGGCGATGAGCACATCGTCGAAGTATGGGCAGACCCCGGGTATTCCCTTTAAGGTTTTTTCCATGATACCTTGGAAGATCCCCGGGGCTGCCGAAATGCCAAACTGTAGCCTTTTTACTTTAAAAGCCCCGTGGTGTGTGACAATTGTTTGGGCTTCCGCGGTCTCATTGGTTACAGGCAATTGCAAGTACGCCTGCGTGAGGTCAAGTTTAGCGAAGATGGCGCCGGAGCAGATGGAAGCGAGGACGTCTCTTACCGCTGGAACCGGGTAAGCGTGGGGACTTAGAGCTAGGTTAAAGGGTTGCTTTATAGTCCGCACATAGTCTTATTTCCCCGTTAGGCTTGACAGGGGTTACTATTGGGGTTTCCCAGCTCCCCCCATCAGTAGGTTCGAGTACCGCTAGTTTTACGAGGCGTTCCAGTTCATCCTCAATTTTTTTCTTGAGGGCGAATGGAACCCTCCTGGCCCTTATCCTAACGGGTTGGATGGTTGGGTTTAATTTTAAGGAGATGGGGGGGCCTGTGTATTCCCCTAGCGAGCCGTCAAAGATGTCTGCATACTTGTTGCAGACGGCTTCGAGGCTTGCGGCCTGTACTGAGTTTACCCCGGTGATGGCGATGCCCAGGGGACTGAACCAGTTCAGCCCTATTAAATTGGTGCGATTTCCTGGGGTTACTAGGACTTCTAGGGGTCCTTTAAATTTTTTATATTCTACTGTAACCCTTGCCTTCCCTTTCAGCTGGATGGGGGTTTTTTGGTAGTCCGCTAGCTGGACGTGGGGTTTTTCTAAAGGGATTTCCCAATTACTCTGTCGGCAGATTTCCTGGTACATTTTGAACGAGATTAGGGAAACTGCTGACCCGGAGTCGACCTCCATGTTGCAGGTGACTCCTTGTATTTTTATCTTAATTTTTACCTTTGGGCTTAGGCTATGTACCTCGTCTACCGTCTCCACTAGACCCCCCGGTGTTCTTTCCCTGTTGTTATGGGTGGTGTTCCTACCTGGGGGGTTGGCCTCCAGTTCGTGCAAGTAGTCGCGGGGGCGGCTTCGGCATACAGGCTTGATGTGGCTGGTTTTGCCGCAATTGTGGCATTTTGCGTTGCGGAACCGGCAGCTGCCCCTGGCATGGTTGCCCCCGCAGCTGGCACAGTTGGAGCGTTGGTCTCTTCGTGGTGGCAGGAGGTTTCTGGCTTTTTGGCGGTCCGTGGTGTCGTTCCTTCGGGGTTGCCGCCTCTCCATCCTGCGTTGTAGGGCGTCCCCGTCGGTGAGGTCTACGGACTCGTTGTCATCACTGAAGGTTGCCTCTTCTTGGTATACGGTTGCGTGACTTTCTGGTGTAGTTGTGGTTTGACTTTTTCCGGTGGTTGTCTTCGTAGGCCATTATTTCTCGGGTGAGTTCCGCTAGACTCATATCGGGCTTTGATGTGAGTTTCTTCTGGAGGCGTTCGTCCCTCAAGCCTATGACCACTTGGTCCCAGATGCGGTCTTCCAAATCTGGGAAGCTGCAGTTGCGGGCGGCGTGCCGGACCCCTGCGATGAAATCGTTCGCAGCCTCATCCGGCCGCTGCTTCTTTTGGGCGAATTGTACTCGCCAGTACAGCTCTGAGCGGGCCGGCATGTAGTGCTTGTTGAGCTGGTCGACCAGGTCCACATAGGAGACTTCAGTGATGGGCACAGGGATGAACAGCCCAACGGCGTCGTCGTATACCGGGGGCCCGCTGATGTACAGGAGGGCTGCGGCCTTTGATCTGTCGTCAGTAATTTTGCTGACGAGGAGGAAGCCCTCGACCTGCCCCAAGTGTGACTGCCATCGCTCCGGATGGCGGGTGTCAAATTCCCTCACGCGCCCGAAATTGGCCATGTCGTCCGGGTCCTGGGTCTCGCTCCGATCGGGAAGTTAGAACTTCCAGTGACTGCTCTTTGGCCGGGAATTCCCTTCCTCGGCCGTGACTTCAGCTCGGGAGCAATCCCACCTTCGTCGCCAGTGAAGTGGCTGAAGGACCACGCTGGGACGACAGGCTGGCTAACGAGGTTTATTAGGGAACAAGGCAAGGCAGGGTACAAACTGTTCGGCTTTTATAGCCAGCTGCTGTCAGGTTAGACCAATCAGGAGTCAGTCTTTTCGCGCTGCGTCTTGTCGTCCAATCGTCAGAGCCGCTTTTGACAGTTCTCTCTCTCCGCGTGGCTTGTGGCTTTTCCGTGTTTTGACAGCCGCGAGCTGTCAGTCGGATGTGCCTGCGCTCTGGCGGGGAATTTTGACAGCTGTCAAAATCCCCGAGTGTTCTCCTGTCAGTTTGGTTTTACCTCATGGGTTTAACGTGTTTAACAATAGTAATAACGTTTCTACACATATATACATATATTACACCTGGCATGGATCCTCAAGGCAGGATGGTCTCCAGTGTGGCTTGCTACGCAGACCAAGGGAGGGAACGTAGTTCCTGCCAGGCTCTTCGCTGGCCTCATGCCCTAGTAACTTCAGGCTCTTATGATGAAGCAGCACATACCATCCTCATTGCCAGTGTTGTGCATTTGGTTCATGCAGGCATTGAGTGAGACAGAGGTTTCAAACAGCAACAGGCTTTATTGAAGGTCAGAACATAACAGAAGCAAACTAGGAGCTGCTGCACAGCTATTTATACAGTTGGCTGATAGGCGGCGACCAATAGATTTAAAGCAGCAGTTTCCCACCCAAAAACCTATTTAACCGGCTTGAGACAGCCAGTCTAGGCCAGCCCAGCAACCATTACAAAACATACACATGAATTCAGTCATTAGCAAAGAGTGCAACATAAGCAACCACTTACAGCATATAAGGCTAATACATTACAGTGTGAATTTGTGTTTGTATATGAAAGGCAGAGAGCTGACTTTTCCCCTTTCCTTCCTAGCCTTTTCCCTTTAACTTTTTTAAAAAGTTGTAAACAGTTACCATTTTTTGTGAACTGCCTTGAGAGCTTCTTCTGTACAGCTGAAGGAACAAAATAAAAATGTTCTCAACAACTAAATAATTTGGCTCACAGATGGAAGATATTCCAAAAGAAAAAGATAAACATGGGACACTGGTGGTGATACTGCTCACACATATACCCAATTGCATTTGTATGACATCCAGGATAGCAGTGCTACAGAAACTTTTTTCTTTCCTAATTCATAGCCCCCTTTGTACAAATGGTTATAGTTGCCTAATGTTTTGGCAGATTCCCTCCATCTGTTTTGTTAAATGTCACACCTTCTGTACTGATCTAGAGCAACCATTTATTCTGAACCACTTTTTATTCCAAGGAACAGGCTGACTTTTTCTACTTGTGCTCATATCTCTCTTCCCAATTTCCACCCTCCCCCCCCCCTCTCTCTCTCTCTCTCTCTCTCTCTCTCTCACACACACACACACACACACACACACACACACACACACACACACACACAAAGAGGGGGGATTATTAACATGTCCACACTGAGAAACATAAAGGGTTTCTCGGGAATCAATTTTATTACATTTGTTTGGGAGTTATATGGATCTTTCGAATGGAAATTGAGAGTACAAAAATAGATTTGGTTGATTTATGAGGCATCTCTGTTTTCAATTCACCATCAGTATGTGCAGACACGATGCAGTGAAGAAATGAAGCATCTGGTTTCCCCACGTTTCATTTATGAACTTTAGCACCAGATGTAAATCATTCATAAAAATCCCAAAGTGTTGGAAGGGCCTCTTCCTTCATTTTAACAAACAGAGACTGCAAGTACTATACCTAAGACTTCACATCATTTGTTAAAAACGATAAGATCTGAATTTTAAAAGACTCACAGAAATAAATTTTCAAGGGAGTGGGAAGAGAGTAGGGACAAGTTGGGGAAATGAAAGGAATAGTGATCCGTACCATCTTCTGTGGCTGTCGGAAAATTTTATTTGAAAACAAAAGCTGTCACTTTGGTTTATTCAATGCAAACTTAACAAGCAAGACAGGTTTTTTTAAAAAAAAATAAAAGAACAAGTTTCTTTGGCATTAGCCTCAAATTCATTCCATTAAAGTAATGACTTTATCAAGAAACAGTGGAAATATCCCAACCTATAATTTTCTGTACTAGTATTAGCCTATTAAGCCCCAAATTGTACAGAACAAAGCATTTTCCTGCCCAGAACTTAAGATCTTTCTCTGAGGCCATTCGCCAGATGCCTCTACCAAAATGAAGATGGTCACAAAGCAAAGGGCCTTTTTTGTAATGGTGCTTAACTTGAAAAAAAATGCCCTCAAAGAGAGCTACAGTGACAATCCTGTTTTTTGTTCTTTTTGACAATGGTGTTTTTCCAGGTATTTAATGATATTCAACTGCTCACTGCATTATGGCTATTGTATCTATTTTCCTATGTTTTCATAGAGAGACAAAGACCAAGTCAGAGAAGAGAGAGAGAGAGAGAGAGAGAGAGAGAGAGAGAGAGAGAGAGAGAGAGAGAGAGAGAGAGAGAGAGAGAGAAGAAGGGAGAAAGAAGGAAAAAGAATGAGCACAAGTAATGGGGCGGAGTGGGGGGAAGTATCAGTATAGAATAGCTCCAGTAGGACTAACCATAAAACTTCCAACCCAAGTATGATGCCAGGCTAATTTACCTCTAGTTCCTTTACTTGTTATCTCTAACTCTAAACTTTCCTCCTAATGTGTTATAGCTACATTACTTCAATTAAGACTGAGGCTGGATACTGAACACCATAACTATGTTTACATTTACCCTGGCATTTTACAGAACAATGCAACATATTTACTGAAGACTTCAAATGGCCAGTGAAGTCTTTCTGTTTCATGTTAGTAAGATATCAAGCTTTGGCAATCAAGGATGGGAAAAAGGTGATAAGATAAGAGAATCTATGAAAGCAACTTTTAGCTTTCAGAATTAGTAAGCTAACCAGCTGACCTGATACACTTGATCCTGTTCAGTTACCTATTAAAAATGTAGTTCTTGCCCTTTTTCAAGTATAAAAAAATGCTAAAGTGTGCACAAATTATTTTTCAATAGCACTGTGTTCCATATAGCTCTCCAAAGCATTCTTCTTGAACTGTTTAAAATATTACTAAAATATCCTTTCCTTAGAAATGCACAAGATAAGCTGAATCAATAATTATATTGTCCAATTCTACTGTTGATGCAATTAAACTAACTAAAAAGTAATAAGATTTTTCCACTTTTATTTTCCCCCAATTCCTTTAATTTTAATTCATTTTCTTCTATTTCTATTACTGTATTTTCTGGCGTATAAGACTACTTTTTAACCCATGAAAATCATCTCAAAAGTTGGGGGGTCGTCTTATACGCCGGGTCGTCTTATACGCCGGAATAAAACATAAATCAGTCGAGCGTCCCCGTTCTTGCAAAGCCGGGCCGCCCCGCGCAACCGAGCTATCTCCGGCGTGGCTCCGGGACACGGCTGGGCGGGAGCGTCGGGCGGCTCTCCCCACGCGAAGGCGGCGCTGCCCGTCGGCTCTTGGCCCGAGGGGAGGGCCTCGCGCCCGCCGCACTCACCTGTCACCAGCACCGCTCTCCCCCCGTGGGGATGCACTTCCGCCGGGCGGTGCTGGCCGAGATGAGCCAGCAGGCAGCCGCTGTGAGCGCGGCACTGAGGGGCAGCGGCAGGACGGCCTGGCCCAGTGCCTGCAGGACGGCCAGCAGCCCTACACACAGCAGCAGCCGCCGGCTCAGCAACAGGTCCGAGCGCAGAAGCTGCACCGCCAGGCTGCCCAGGAAAAGCAGCCACACCGAGAGGCTGCACGCCCAGTCCAGCTCCATGAGGGGCAGGGCGGGAAGCCGGCCGGGAAGAGGGACCAGGAGCCCGGGCCGAGCGCGCCTCGGCCGACAGTGAGAGGCGGCGGGCGGAGCTGCCCCGCCCTGCGCCCAATGGGAGAAGTTCAAGGCCTGGGGGGGAAGCAGGAGGGGCGCCGGCCATGGCGGGGTGGCGGCTGCCCTCTGGCGCTGCCTGCCGCCTGGGAAACGCTGTGCCTCGGGGGCCGGCAGAAGCGCGGGAGCAGCGGGAGGGCCGGCGGGGCCAGTCGGGCCTTCGCCTCATCTGTGACGGGCAGGGCATGTAAGTATTTTCCGGCGTATAAGACAAAACCTTGAAAATCTTCTTAAAAGTAGGGGGTCGTCTTATACGCCAGGTCGTCTTATACGCCGGAAAATACAGTATCTGTTGCTTCTAAATGGTCTTCTGTTCTATCAGTAAGCATCTGATTAGCTGACACTTTATTGTTTGTTTATATATCAAACTTAAGTGTCTATCTCCCTCACAGAGAGCTTTATCAACTGCAGCTACCACTATTTTAGTCTGCAGATTACTAACTTCTAGTTTTTAATTTATTTCGCTTATCATAGCACATGTATAAAGTCTGTAAACCAGTCAATAATTGTTCCCTATAGTTTTCAGTTGCTCAGGTTCTTTTTTAACTATTCCAATTTAACACTACTCTCCTTTTTAATAATATGCTTTTTTCCTTATTATTTTACAATGTACCTAGTACTTTAGCTTTCCTAGCATAGATAAATCTAGAATATACACACTTTGACTGTACCTCCCTATGTGATCATCAAGTTCGAACTTCTTCAGTTTTCATCATTCTCTATTTCTGTTAAGAATGTAAGAAACAAACCAGTTTTAAAAAGTTCTAAACATGTACAAAAACATTTCAATAGACTTATTCTGATTTGATCTTATTCCATTTTCCAATTTGATTAGGTAAGTTTATTTGATTAAACTAAATTGTCTATGACTGAAACCTCCCAAATCAAAGCTTTATCCACCCCCATTAGAGGTTTTAGTTTGTTTGCAACAAATCAATGTCAAACCAAGTCTGTGAAAATTCTGATTCAGTTCGTCTTCCAGCAATGGAAACTTATTGGGTGATTTGAGGCTAATCACTCTCTCTCTCAATTTAGTGTAATTCACAAAATTGTTGTTGTATAGAAAAAAGGAGAACTGTGTATACTACCTTGAGTTCCTCTACAGATAAATAAATGATTAAATAAATAATATAATAACCATTTAAAATTAATTGCTGCTTTTGCATATTTTTCTTATTTTGATAACAGCTTTGCTAATATATTGCTAATTTTATCTGTTTATTAGGGAAACAGGGAAATATATTTTTGTATAAATAATAATTAGCATTTACTAAAAATATATTGTTTTATAAATCTGAAAATTGCTACTTTTCTCTCCATGGTCTAGACTGTTCAGAGACTCTAGCCAGAATAGAAAGTTTTAATGTAAAGTTTTATTATAGTCATGGCTGAGGCAACCATTGAATTAGAGAACATATAATAATAATAATAATAATAATAATAATAATAATAATAATAATAATAATAATAATAATAATAATAATAATAATAATTATTATTATTATTATTATTATTATTATTATTATTATTATTATTATTATTATTATTATTATTATTATTATTATTTTATTTGTATACCGCCCTTCTCCCAAAGGACTCAGGGCGGTGAACAGGGTAATACATGTTAAAAGACAAAATACAAAAATTAAAAGAGATTAAACAAAGTGCCCAAAACTATAACAATAGATTAAAATACATAAAACCCGACCCCATCCCATCAGGCCAGGCCAGCTTGTTCGAACAGATAAGTCTTTAGATCGCGCCGGAAGGAGCGGAGGTTGGGCACCATCCAGAGCTCAACCGGAAGATGGTTCCATAAATCCGGTGCGCCCACAGAGAACGCCCTCCCCCTGGGGGCCACCAGTCGGCATTCTTTGACCGGTGGCACCCTGAGGAGGCCCTCTCTGTGGGAGCGTACTGGGCGGAGAAAAGTTGATGCTGGCCGCAGGTGTTCCTCCTCGTTTCCACTAGCAAGATATATCACCTAGCATATACCTTGGAAGTGATAAACCCATACATACCATACATATCATGTGGTGCCATTTAGAAGTAAGTAACCTTATGCAAAGCATAGAAAAAGAATATGAACTACTAAGCAAAAAAAAATTAAAGGTGAGAAATTAAAAAAGGAAATGTAACGAAATTCAGTTTACACAAGGAAAATTTTTTTATATCTCTCAGTTCTTTCTATCCTTACAAACTATTTGCTTCCTTAAAAGCATTATAAAAACATTATAAAGCTACTTTATAATTTGTCTTTTGTTCTTTAAATTCCTCCCCCTCCTTCTGAGTATCTTATCAACTTCAGTCACTTTCTCAAACTTTCCCTTCCTCTAGACCATGGATGTTAAATTCGCCATGTCTTGTGACATGTTGGGATGTATCGCAACTTTTTTTGCACTGCTGGGCTGGGGTGGGTGTGGCCTCTATATGATGCACCCGACCCATGGGCCAGCAGTTTGACATCTTTGCTCTAGACCCAATCACTTTTCCTTCATATGTGTGTTTTATGTTTCAGTCCGCATTTACCTTTCTATAGGAACGAACCTCTTCAACATCTTATGTATTTAACATTCACTTTCATTTACCACCGATGGGCAGATTTATTTGCCTACTGAATTCTATGCACTACATCAGACTAATTGACATATACATATAGACAGAAAGAATTTTAACTGAAGTTTCCAAAAGAAATTAAAAAGAAGCAAACTATTTAAATAAGGTAAGGTTGTTACTTAATTATAAATCACACGCTTTGCAGAAGATTTCAGGTTCAGTCATTGGCATTCCTGAATAAAGTTAGGAAACCATTGTGTGAGAAATCTTGGAAAGTCACATTCATCAACACAATTAACGTGGTAGACAACTGGTTTGATCTGGCTTAAGAAAGCTAGGTGTAATTGTAAATCTTTTGATTATAACATATCCTATTCACATTTATTATGAGTGGTTGATAGGTTAGGCTCATGTAGGAGGACACAAGATGAAGACTTTTTAAAGAACACAGAGTCTCATCTTCATAATTTGCTGAAAAATATGTGACTTAATCATAGATGCTTATATCATCCAGCTTCACTCTTTTATCTTCAACAATTTTAACAACCCAAGCAACATATAGTAATATAAACTATAAAAAGGAGTGCAGAAAGGATTTATGAAGACTACTTAGGGCAGTTATTTGAGAAAGATATCTTATTTTCTGATTCTTCTTCCCACTGTGTTACAAGCTGTGCCAGTTCTCCTTTGATATTCACATGCCACATTGAAAAATGTGTCCCTATTCCAAAGCATTTGTGTAGTCCTCCTCAAAATTGCCTTAGCTACTTCTTTTGTTCTGTACTGTGTCACTGTTCATTCATATTGACTGTTCTCGCAGATCCCTTAATCGGGGTTTTCTTTGCAGAAGAAAAATCTCACAGATTTGCTTATGATCCATGCCATTTCCTGGGCAAAATGCTTATCAATTCCTTTCCTCTTGTAGATTTTTCTATTTGGCTTGCATTATCAATTGATGAATGGGTTATGACACACTATTTACCTCAATCTGCAGCTCAAGGGACCTCACATCTGCCACCCATTTGATTCCCGCTAAGTAAATCATCATCACAAGGTAAGAGAAAAGAGGCTGGATCTGAGAAAGCCAGGGCAGCCAGCAATCAGATTGTTGGCATGCAACATGCCAGTTCTATAAACAGAATAGTGATATTGTTGGTTTCCCTATGACATTAAGATGTTCACACACCTGCCAGGATGTTTCCTCCTATTTGGCCCTCTTCGTTCTTTATGATTAGTTGGAGAAACATTCCTGTAGTTTTCTTTTTTGTGTGGCATTTGTGTAGCAGACTGATCTCTGGTTCTCAGACTGAACAGCTGGTGACTTGGCTCTCATAAACAGAAAAGACAAGTTATAACCTCATCATTTCCTGGAGCAGAAATAGTCTGCCTAGTAATAAAATATTATGGAGAGTCAGCTATCCCCATGTATTTAATCTACATGTGCCAAAGAAAGCAAAGTGATGTGCAGAAAAACTCAAAGGAATTGATTAAGATTTGGTCATCTGACAAAGCATTTCTGGGGAATTACATAAAATTCAGTTAACTGCATGAAGTTTAAAAGAATAGCTGTTAGGGCTGTGCAAAAGCATCCTTTGATTCAATGCAGTTTTGAAGTAGTAAATTTGATTTATGAATTAAATTTGCTTTAAACCAGTAAATAAAGTGAGATAGTTTTCAAGTACTTGAAGTTTCTTGAAGCACATATCAAATTCAGTGGGGGGTTTTTGGTTGCTGGTTTTTTTTGTTGTTTTTTTTTTTTTGCTGCTGCTGCTGCTCCTAAGAGTGTTACAGATAAGTTGCAATGCCATCACTTCCACATATAAAGAATACTGAAAGGAGAGTTTAAAGGCATGCTGGACTCTTTGACATTAGCCAATCAGCCTAGGGCCTCTAACTTCCTTGCCTATAACACCTTTATTGGTGTGGCAGAACTAACATTGCTTTGAGTTTCATTCAGTTTCATTACTCTCAATTCCTTTGATAAGGCCAACCACAAGCATTAACTTGACCTCTGGGTTAGTATTGTAATATTACATTTCAGTGCTAATCCTACCAACATACTGGAAGTGCACTTCCGCTCTCTGAATATAAACTCAAGGATGACCTACACTCTTAGGTTAAAACTTCCTTTTAAATTCAGCATGACCAGGGCAGATTTAAGGCTCCTGATGAGGAGGGCCAAACTAATTCTATATGTACTGACTAAATGTTTACTGTTTTCAAGAATGGCAAGTCTTCTACAAATCCTCTGTATTCTAGAAATATCACATGCTCTGTGCCATCCTGTCTCTGCGAAGGTGAAATGGGCAGCATATAACATTAATAAATAAATGTAATAAGTAAATATATAACTACCATAGAATATTTTCAGCAAGCTACAACCCCGATAAATGATGAGAGGGGTCCTTTCTAGGAAAGCCCTACCTGGCCAACCAGTTATGCTAACTCTCATGGCATCTTGTAAAGCAGTGATGACAGGAAGGAAAGTCCTAATAAGAGCAAGTTTGCCTGAACAATTGTTTCTTGGATTTACCCTCTTCTTGCATTGTTTCAGCACAACTTCTCTATAATCTGTTTGCTGAACAGTTTGGAAACCTCTTCAAAGACCTCTCTCTTATTTCTGTCTTAAGAAAGGAAGGACAATTTCAAAAGTGCATTGCTCTATACTAAAACTGCTGAAACTTGACAAGTGTTTTAGCCAAAATGTTTGATGCTTTGCCATTACAGTCTATGGGAAAAATCTGTGGACATTTTCTTAACCAAATGCCATATCAGCTTGTTCTTAAGTTACAAACTGTTAATTCAAATTGAATCATGCCTTTTTTGCATTTTGCGTCTCCAACTAGAATCAAATCTGGACTGATTTGCAGTGGTCAGCCACCATATCATATTAAATTTGACAGTAAAGAACTTAAGAAAATATTGCTGGATATGGTTAAAAAATATCTAAGGGCTTTGCCAACTGGCCCCTCTTCCATAACTCTTTTTAACCGTTTTTAAAGCTTGAGAAAAACCTTATTTGGTTTCCCACAAGTTACCAAATACCAAAATATATTTAAGTAGCAAAAGTTTCCTCCATCTTTGTAGGTAGAGGTGTTAAACTTACGTTTCAGAATACTTTACCTCTTATTTTTATTTTTTTAAAAAAGTACGGTCCAATATTATTGTTCTGATTTCTCTAAATAACTTGTGATAACATGATCCAATAGCCACTTCAGGGAATGTAATGGTGAGAAATAAATCAGCTGCATTCTTTGCAGAGACTCAGAAAAAAATATATTGTATCATGTGGCTCCAATATTTTCTGGGAAATGCAACAGCAAATAAGGTTCCACTTTACTTTCTATTAAGTTTAAAATCCATGGCCAACACATACTAAAGTAAGTCATGATCTCTCCCGCAGTGTTGGGAAAATAATCTTTTTCCATTCCACAATTTTGGAACGGCTTTGCTTTATCCCAAACATTCCTGCAAGTCTTTCTTTCCCCTCTCTCTCTCTTCCTCTCTTCCTCCCTTCCTGTCTCTCTCTGAGAGAGGGGTGGGAGAGAGAGAGAGAGAGAGAGAGAGAGAGAGAGAGAGAGAGAGAGAGAGAGAGAGAGAGAGAGAGAGAGAGAGAGAGAGAGAGAGAGAGAGAGAGAGAGAGAGAAACTAGAAACAACTTCATCAAGGAATGATGTGTGTGTGTGTGTGTGTGTTGCCCCTTAGAACATAATCATGTGATGCTCTACAGCTTCTTCCACTTTCTGCACCTTAAATAAAGCCCAGAGAAATGTTTCCTTATTTTTTTTCTGGTTTTTTTTCTGTTTTATAAAACATGAGCAGCCAAGGAAGTTGTAGTACTTTGAATACAATGGGGAAAATGTTCAGATTATAATATGTAAACAGTTAAGGACCCTATACAGTGATGGCAATTAAGTTATCTTAGAACCACAGTAATCTTGAAATTAAAATTGTAAGCTGGCCAGAGTCATTGGTTGACATGGGCAGCTATAAAAATTGAATTAAAAAAAAAACCTAACAATAAAAGGAATTATATAATTTTCTGGGAAAGGAGCAAAAGGCTGAACCACACTTCCTGCTTATCCCATATGATGATAGGCCATCAATCTTTGGGGTGGACACATGATGGCATCCTCAGCCCAATCCTAGCCTGCTGGGAATGCAAACTCTAGTGGAATTTTCTTGTACCCTATACAAAGCAGTGTTTTCTCCCTACATGGGCAAAGCAAGAGAGACCAAGCTGCCTGGTACCCATCATCATACACAAATATTCCATTCCAAATGGCTGGTATATACTCTGTCCCCAGGCCCCAATCTCTGCCCTCAACAGTTATTTTGTGGCTGAGCTGCTTGCTATGAAAGGCTGGATCTTTTAAACACATGCAGAACAAAACCGGGTTTAAGATCCAATCTGAGAGAGAAGTTCCCTGAGGCTGGGCACCAGTACAAGTCCAAAAGCTTGGAAGACTGAACTCTGGTCCCACTGACCAACTCACATTAGATCAGTGGTGGGATTAAAATATATGAACAACCAGTTCTCTGTGTGGATGCCGCTTCCGGAAGTCCATTCTGGGTCTGAGAAACAAAAAATTAGCTACCGGTTCTGCTGAAGTGGTGTGGACTGGCTGAATCCCACTACTGCATTAGATCCTGCATCATTATCATGGGACATATATATTTGCCTTCATTCATTGTTGCTTCATCAGAAACTGTTCTTCAGCAATATGCTGACTTGGTTCAGAAGAGAATATAAAGCTATCATTGATACCCTTACCCTTTCTGATTTTGCCTTATATAATGAGTATGAAGTTAATGAAGGACTTAAAGTAAAAGTATATAATTCATACCAATTTCCTCTTTCTGTGAACATATATGTGTGTATGTGGATGAGTATGTGTTAATGTATGTCTGTGCATATTTATAAATACACATATGTACACATAGAATACAATTCTTTGAAAACAAAATGAATATAGTCTGTGAGATTTTTTTGAGATGCTGCAGTAACCCACACAGCACAAAAGGTTCTGATAAATGAGGTTTGTTAAGGATAAAATACAGTAATTGTCTTTCAGGAGAAAGGTCATAAAAACTTGGAAAAGAGGTTAATAGAACAATATTAATTGCTTTTATTCTGGCTGATGGAGAAGTGTGCAGTTCCTATGAATAAAAAGCAAGAATGAAGATGCTGCCCATTACCAAAAGTTAGGTCAAGTTTCAAAAGGTCATCTTCATCCCTAGTGTGCCCAGAAATGACAAATTAGAAAGAATAAGAAGTATTATCAAGGTTTTCCATTCAATTACTTTAACTGCAGGAAGGAGCTGTCAGAAAAAGTCCAGAATTACAGCCATTCTTTTTGTGGAGATGGCAGAGAGAGTACACATGAGAGGACACTCAGCACACCACAGCCATCATGTTTTACAAGCTTGACCTCTTATTTTGTATTATCAAAATACCAGTTATTACAGGTGTGTCAAGAGCATTGAGGTGCAGTTTGTAATGGCTAACAAGGATCATACTATACTCCATTACCTCCTATGATGTAGCTGTCAAGAGTAAAGAGGGTTTGGTCTCCAACTTGAAAAAGACAGAATGATGTTGGCTGGGAGATCCATGTTGGAGCTTCTTTTTTAAAAAAAACAAGATTTGGATTGAGTTATTGAAGAAGAAAGCAATTATTTTTACCTGCACTATTACTGATTGCAGAATATTATTTCCAGACCCTTTCAATGCATAGCATTCTGGGCAACATCTAATATAAAAATATTGTCCTCTACTAATTGTCCCCTGCTATGGAGCCTTTCCTAATACACACAACCACACATCACTTTTTTAAAAACATTTTTTCTCAGTATTCATTTTTGTACACTGATTTGAAAGGGATACACTTTGAAGCTACAAAAATATGCATTTTAATGACATTTTTGAGACAAGGAATATTTTGAGAAGGATGCTAACAGACTCTATGAATTATGTGCTTGTCTGTCTCATGACAAGTTCCATTGTGCTGGATCACACCATTCCACTTGAAAGGCATTCAAATTTATGACAGATTACTTCTATATCCCTATGCAGATGTGGAGAAATTTGGGCTTAACTTTGGAGAAAAAATTGTATTTGTTAATAAGTGGACATGATCCCTGGTGTTTATGAGTTTAAATAAATTTTGAATGAACTTCAACAACTTGCATTTTCTCAATGTCCTTGCCATAGATATAAGATCAGATGTACAGTATTGTCTGCTTTAAATTTTTTAACTGCATTTGCAAATAGGTTATAATTTTGCTCTTAGTTCTTTATTTTTGTTAGGCCTAAATGTAAATTCAATTATTATTCTCATATTTGTTGTACTCTTTGAGGGAATTTTTGTTTCCTTGAAAAAGAATAGATTTATAAAAGAAGGAAGAGGAAGAAGAGGAAGTTTAATACTGCTAAGCTTGTAAGCCGCCCTGAGTCTTCGGAGAAGGGCGGGATATAAATGGAATTAAAATAAATAAAATAAATAAAAATATTTATACTGCAACTTTATTTTGAATTGCTTCACATTATATAAATGGCTAGAAAATATGTTCCATTTTCCTAAACAGTAATTTGTCGTGGAAAAACCCAATAAAAAAACAACAGACAGCAACACAAAACAATAATTCTTACTTTAAGATTCAGAGGTTTATTTCAGCAATAATTTGGAACACACACATAAACATCACTTACGTTAAAAACCCATTGCAATGAGGTCCAATGACATAGCAGTTCCAATAAGGACAGCTATAGGCCAATGGCAAATCAATCAGGTCCAGTCCCAACCTTTTATACCCTTTCTCATCCTAAGATCATAGACAGATGGTCAGCAACCTTGACTTTCTGCTGACCATAACTTTCCTCATACCCATGTACATCTGAACTCGCACCCATCGACTACTTTCACTTCCCCATTTCTCACAATTCCAGTCCTTATGTTCTAAATATATTTGAAACAAGCAAGCTTAGCAAAATCATATTAAGTAAAGTACAATTGCGGCTTAAATTACAAATAGTTCCTTTGAATTGTAAAACTAAGCTTAGCACAGACTTTAGTTCAATACTTTTTCCATGAGGCCTGATTTAGTTCACCTGGGCCTAAACCTTGCATAGACAAATAATAGCCAATATTTTCATTTTCCACAAACTTTACATGTTGAACTGATTGATGAATAAGCATGTCTCTGGTATATATCAATTCATAATTCAAACTTCAACAGTTTCATTTTTAAAAAAGAATATGAGACAAGAGACCAGAAAGACTGTGTTAAAACGGCCACTACTACATTACATAGACAATTCTGTGGTATGATTAAGATAGAGCCATAGTCACCTAAAAGAGCTTTCTTTTAGAGTAAAATCAATGCCACATGAAGAAGAGATTTCTATAAACCACTTGATGACATGGTAGTGAAGTCACCTTGGGGACTAAGAGACTAAGAAAATCCTTGAGAAAATTAGGGCAACAACTTTCCTGCCAAGACTTACAAAAGGAAAGACTGAATCCAGAACATGGCCACATGGAAGTTAACAATAGGTCTACGAAGTGTTTATTCCCTTGAAACAAGCCAATGAAAGAGATTAGGAAATAAGCATGGCTGGAAAGCTACACATAAAAGACAGATGAGGGCGAAATATATAAAAGAAACTAAGGGAGAGGTTAAAAAGCAATAGTTTTAGGAGAGCCATTTTGCTGTCAGTCAACCCTAGCCCCTGTTCTTACCAGAAATGGATGTAAAGCAGTAGATTGCAGGTCTTTCCTAAAAGCAAGAAGAGACTTGGTAGTTGCAAGAGCTGTTTTGGGGTAAGACACGCTACCTTAGGAGACATTAGATTTTCCATTGCTTAAGCAGGGATGGCTATCAATCTGAGAGGCTACTACTTTAACTGGACAATGAATGACTTGATCCAATCTTACTATGACTCAAGAGCTAAGCATGGCCCTCTCAGCATTATGCAAAGGTGTATGGTAACTGATCAGTTGGTAAACATAGTAAAGGTGTAAGCTGATAAAGACAATGACAATGTTTAGATAGTCAGGAATCCCACACTAGACTGATATGGATAGAAGTGCCTCCCTTTCCCATTGATGGGAATATCTCTGATTAAGAACACAAATTTCTCTCTGCTTTTGTAGAGACTTACAGCATTACCAGCATTTCTCACCTGGTTCTTGCACAGAACACTGGCTTATTAACCATGTAGTAAATATAAAACTCTCTTTCTGGAAAAAATGCAGAACAAGGTCACTCTGAAGAGTTTGAACTGATGATTCTGCTTGACAGAACAAGGAAGGAAGGAAGGAAGGAAGGAAGGAAGGAAGGAAGGAAGGAAGGAAGGAAGGAAGGAAGGAAGGAAGGAAGGAAGGAAGGAAGGAAGGAAGGAAGTTTTTTTAGTGATACCAATACTGATTCTGAAAATTAGAAAAAAAATCAAGAGGGTTCTCTTTCTGTTTTATTGGTTGAATGAATATTTGTTGAAATATTTACATGTACCTAAGCACAGACATTTCAAGTGGTAGAATAGGCAAGCAGGCATCATTTTTCCCTGAAATAATTCATATTGTATTATAATGCAGTCGATTAAGATATTTAGAGTGGTGTGTGTGCATCTACATGAGCTGTGTGTGTGTCTGTGTGGTTATGTAGGTGTGTGTATACATATATACATACCTCCACACCCACACCCATACACATTCCATGCATATATATTGTAACCCTGCCTCCAGTTGCTTAAAACATTGCTAACCCAGTAGAGAGAAAAAGACGAACCTGTGAGCTCTGCCATCCTTTAAGATGATGACTCTAATTTGCATGTAAATTCTGGTACTCGGTTGAGGTGCTGCTCCCAGACTGGAAACTTTTTTTTTAATGGGTGCACAGACTCTCCCTCTTGATTAGAATGCTCATAACAAACGAGAGTTGGTTTTTCTAAATGGTTTGTACTGTTTATGACTACCATACATTACAACTAATTAGCTGATGATACATGAATTACATGAATTAATTACCTGTATCTGTGCAAAATTATATGGGGAATTAATAAATATTCCTATAACTATCCCCAAAATTGCTTTTCAGGAATTAAAAAGCTGTAAAGCCAATTTCATGCTGACCCTTAGAGCCATAGATTCTCTTCAAGAAAGTGCAAAACACAGGGAAAGCACAATATGGCGAATCATTCTTTTTTTATTAATTTTGGCTCTGTTTCATCGTATGATTAATTCTCCTCCTCTCAAAAGTAAAAACATAAGAAAGGTGGGCTAGGAAGTAGAACATTTGTAACTTTGAGAGAATTTTGAACATGTGCATTCAAAGACCCCCAATCCAAGGAATGCACGCAAGGCAATTAAGGCTGCAGCTGCAGAGCCCTTTCAGACAATTGGGTGTATCAATTAGTTATTTCACTATACGTGCATTGAGATAGATTCTGTCCCAGCTGCTCCTGAACAGCTGATGGGTACTGTTGCAGATTTTCTGACAAGGTATTTGAAAATATGTACATTTCTCTCAATGGGAAGAAATCAATAAGAAAGTTATTTTATGCATGCTACAGAGGGTCAGTTTGGTGTAGTGGTTAAGGCATCAAGCTAAAAACTGGGAGACCTGGAGTTCTAGTCATGCCTTAGGCACAAAACCAGTTGGATAACCTTGGGCCAGTCCCTCTCTCTCAGCCCTAGGAAGCAGGTAATGGCAAGCCACTTCTGGAAACCTTTCCAAGGAAACTGCAGGGACCAGTCCAGACTGTTTGCCAGGAGTCAATACTGACTCAAAGGAACACTCACACACACTTCCATATAGAGTGCTTCATCAAAATTAAGATCAAAGATTAGGGAAGCTCTGGTCCCATGTACTATATGCTAAAGGAGATAATTTTGGAATAAACCTCTGATGGGACAAGAAGCCATATCTTTTTAACAATAATAGCCAAAAATCATAATCTGATTCTGGGATTCTGATTCTTATGAGTCCAGGAGCTTTATAGCATCATTAACTGAGGGAAAATGAATATATCTTGGCTTCCTTTGCAGGAAATAAAAAAGTAAAAACAGATATGCTTTCAGGATTTATCTCATCAATGTCCACCTTTGTTTTATTCTAAACATAATAAAAGCAGCAACAAAAGATAGATGCAAATATACCATTGTGACTCAGTCGTTTTGACCAATTTCAGTTGTATGCTCTGTAGGCAATCATATCTTCTGTAGGGATCAGAATAGGGTAGATGACCCACCCATTTGGTATGTGTCAATGACACTTGCATCTATGAAGAACAAGGTCTTGACTGTGCTGCAGCTGCCATTTTGTCTTTCTGACATCCCCTATAGAGAGGATTGTCAGGAGGGCTACAGAATTGGATAGGGGGTAATGCAGACAGTCTACAGATATTTCAGTCATGTCTAAGGTCAGCTAATACATCAGCTCTTCTATAGCAAGAAAACAGGAAGGCAAGGTTGGGTTAGGTTAGGGCAGGGGTAGGCAACCTCGGCTCTTTTATGACTCATGGACTTCAACTCCCAGAATTCCTGAGCCAGCTATGAAGTTGAAGTCCATGAGTCATAAAAGAGCCGAGGTTGCATACCCCTGGGTTACGGCTAGGAATGTACCTTCTGCCCTAAATCCATAAAACTGCCTATTCTATTCTTTAGTGGGGAAAAAAATATCATAGCACAAAGAATGAGGTACACCAAAAGGAGATTAGCCACTTATTCCTTTTCCAGCTGATTAGGACCCATAATTCTGGGTCATCAATGCATACCTGGCTTTTGGGAAAAGTGAGCAAGATTTTCAATAGATGTATAAGCTTCTGTTTAACAAATACTCTATTACTAGATTTCCTAAAGGATTTTTATTCCATCATACCCAGAGAAGATTGAACCTACTTTCACTCAAAATACTGGTACTGCAGAACCTCATCTTTGAAATGATCCCAAAACAGTTTTAAAGTTGGGTTTAAAGTTCTGCGTATTAGAGATATGTTTGTGACCATGCACTCTCCAAAGTACTACATCATCCTAAATGTTACAGGGTTACGGGGTATCTAATAATAATATATTAATATAAAAAATATTGACTGGTTGGATTTTCTTTGTCCCAAAAGGGCATCATGGATTGCTATAGATTCACCCCTTGAGAAGACCACCTAGCTTGTCCATAGTTATTTTCAGAAGCTTCCTACAAAACAATAAATACTGAATATATTTATTTTTATGAGAGAGCATAAAAACATATTCTCTGTCTTGCTGTTTTGAGAGTCCTACAGTTTCATAACAACAAAATGCTTTTGTTCACACAACTGAAGTATGCACCAAGAATCAAAGAAGCAAGAAAAAATAGGGAATGTTCTAAGCTATTACTGTAACAATCCAATTACAATGCCTATCAAACTTAACTTCACAGGTTATAGCTCCTAATTGCCTGACAAAAATTGACACTTCAGTCGCAACAGCATAATATAATCAGAGTCCAAATTAAATTTGATCGTGGGCAGAAAACGATGCTATCATTCGTCAGCATGGAAACAGAAGATCAACTAGCATGATATCAAAGATCAGAAATGAAAATTATTCATTAATGGCAGTGGTTTCCTGATAATGGAAATGACACAGTTCAGACGGCTGCGTAAAAATACTATTAATTAAAAAGATGATAGACCTAACAAGGCAGAGAAACCAGTGGAACCTCTTTTTTCTGTGCTTGTTAAGGTGAAGAATGACAATGTTTAAGAACAGAAGTTTATGCACTTTTTTTAAAAAAGTATTCCACTGATTCTGTAGCAAGTTTAGAGAGTTCTTCTTGCTTACTGAAGCATCTTTTTCTGGGGGGCTATGAATGAGTGACATAAAAAAAATGTTTGAGCCATAATATGCCATTGTAATAAAGCAAGAATAGTTGGAGCTATGCAAAAAGGGGGGGGACAATTCATAAAAGAAATGCACAAGGGGCTTTTGAATACTATAAAGGAGGGGGAAACCCTTTATTTTCCTGAAAAAGCAGCTACCTTTTCATTTTACACCAGAGAAATATTAAAGAAAGAATATATGAAAGAGTTGCAAGCTGACTTTATACACAAAAACACATAATTCTAACTGGTTTTTGAAATGGTAACACATGTTCAAAAGAGTTGGCCAAATACTCATTTTGTTTGGGATTTTATTGTTCCTTGAAGATTCATGGGAAGGCTCAGAGTATGTTTTCACAACAACTGTTCCATGTCTGTCTGTCTGTCTGTCTGTCTGTCTGTCTGTCTGTCTGTCTGTCTGTCTGTCTGTCTGTCTGTCTATCTATCTATCTATCTATCTATCTATCTATCTATCTATCTATTATCTATTATCTATCTATCATCCATCTATCATTTCTCTAGATTTCTATGTTTACCTGCAAAATGACAAGGGCATGACTAAACATGAAAACTTTTCCTGGTCCTGGAAAGGATGCATTTATTAAAGACCTTCCTGACCACAGCTACCTCCTGCCCTTCATGTGGGATCTGTGAGTCCAGGAAGACTTCCAAATTGTGTATCAATTCTAACTGGGGAGAGGTATCTGAATAGAATAGAGCAGAGGTCCCCAAGCTTTTGGGCACCAGGGACTGGTTCTGTGGAGAGAGGTTTTCTGCGGACTGGAGGGTGCATGGTTTTGTGTGCTGCCTGCATCCCATGGATGGGGCTTTGCTTGTTTGTGTGGACCGGTTGCTGGCATGCCGCGGTCTGGTACTGATCCATGGGCCAGGGGTTGGGGGCCCCTGGAATAGAGAATAAAACTGGAAAGGACCTTGGAGATCTTCTAGTCCAGCCCCCTGCTTGAGCAGGGGAAGCCTATATCATTTCAGACGAGTGACTGTCTAGTCTCTTAAAAATCTCCAGAGATATGACAGCTTCCAACAAAATGGGTACCCACAAATCTTTATCAAAACATGCCTAACCACTCAATCTACTACAGTACAACTAACACATGCTATGAAAAGGATAACACATCAAAAGTATCTCAGAAACAACCAGCAGACAATTATAACCACAAAATGTTGCCATACAAACCAACTAAACAATTACACCAAAAGACCCTGTGATATGGTGGAATGTAATCTAGAGTCCCAGGAGAGAGGGGCTGCTTGCCAGAGGGCAGAGACAGAGAAGGTTGGAAATTCTGATAGGTAGACAGGAAGACCCCTTCATGGATTACTGCCTTGTTGTGGCGAAGGGGCTTGCGTAATTCAATGAAGCTATGAGCTATGCCGTGCAGGGCCACCCAAGACGGAAAGGTCATAGCAGAGAGTTCTGACAAAACGTGATCCACTGGAGAAGGAAATGGCAAACCACTCCAGTATCTTTGCCATGAAAACCCTATGGACAGTACCAAAAGGCAAAACGATATGACGCTGGAAGATGAGCCCCTCAGGTTGGAAGGCGTCCAATATGCTACTGGGGAAGAGCAGAGGGCTAGTACTAGTAGCGCCAGAAAGAATGAAGCGACTGGGCCAAAGCCGAAAGGACGCTCAGCTGTGGATATGTCTGGTGGTGAAAGGAAAGTCCGATGCTGTAAAGATTTTTTCTCCATAGGAACCTGGAATGTAAGATCCATGAATCAAGGAAAGCTGGACGTGGTCAAACAAGAGATGACAAGACTAAACATTGACATCTTAGGTATTAGCGAACTAAAATGGACAGGAATGGGTGAATTTAATTCAGATGACCATCAGGTATACTACTGCGGGCAAGAATCCCTCAGAAGAAATGGAGTAGCCTTCATAGTCAATAAAAAAATAGGAAAAGCAATACTGGGATACAATCCTCAAAATGACAGAATGATCTCAGTTCGAATCCAAGGCAAACCATTCAATATCACAGTAGTCCAAGTCTATGCCCCAACCACCGGTGCTTAAGAGGATGAAATTGACCGGTTCTATGAAGCCCTACAGCACCTTATAGAACTAACACCCAAAAATGATGTCCTTATCATCATGGGGGATTGGAATGCTAAAGTAGGAAGCCAAAAGATAACTGGAATAACAGGCAAGTTTGGCCTTGGAATACAAAATGAAGCAGGGCACAGGCTGATAGAATTTTGTCAAGAGAATACTTATGCTTAAAATTCTACAAGCTAGACTCCAGCAGTATGTGGATCGAGACAGCACACTAAAAAGCAGAGACATCACCCTGTCAACAAAAGTGCGTATAGTCAAGGCTATGGTCTTCCCAGTTGCAATGTATGGCAGTGAAAGCTGGACCATAAGAAAGGCTGAGCGCCAAAGAATTGAAGCCTTTGAACTATGGTGCTGGAGAAGACTCCTGCGAGTCCCTTGGACTGCAAGGCGATCAAACCGGTCAGTCCTAGAGGAGATCAACCCTGACTGCTCTTTAGAAGGCCAGATCCTGAAGCTAAAACTCAAATACTTTGGCCACCTAATGAGAAGGAAGGATAATATGCCATTGGAAGGACTCACTGGAGAAGAGCCTAATGCTGGGAAAGATTGAGGGCAAGAGAAGAAGGGGACGACAGAGGATGAGGTGGCTGGATGGAGTCACTGAAGCAGTAGGCGTGAGCCTAAATGGACTCCAGAGGATGGCAGAGGACAGGAAGGCCTGGAGGAACATTGTCCATAGGGTCGCGATGGGTCGGACACGACTTCGCAACTAACAACAACAACAAAGACAGGAAGAAGGCTAAAATGTTTTCTCCCTAGCAGTTTACAGAATATATCTATAGTTATGCAGATAGTTGCTTTAGTCTGTCAAGATTGTGTCTACCGTTATACAAAAATAAGAAACTACTCAAAAATAACTCCACAGGTTGTTCGTTGTTTTGGGGACCTGACAGTAGCCTAAGAAATAAAAAGGCAGAAATCATTTACAACATAAAGTATAAAGAGCCTGACAGCCATTATGTGGAACAGAAAAGCAAAAGATGCACCCATGAGCATCAATTAGGAGTCAGAAGACACAATGAAAATTTCTTAATCTTCCAACACTTGGACAGACTCAACCATAGTTTCAGTTGAGAGAGTGTGAGCATCCTAGATCAGGTTAAATCCAAAAATACTAGGTAATTCCTGGAAGCTTGGCATTCAGACAAATCAGCCATCTATAGACAACTAAAGGTAAACTACATTCACACACTATTCAAAAGAGACAACAAAAAAGCTAAGAAGGAAACAAAAAGACTAGAACCCAACCTCTCCAGTAGCCAACACTCCAATAAGTAGGGATTAATACCAGACAATCAAGCAAAAAATAATACCCTAATCAAGGAACTATTTAGGAGAGAACCACACATCTACCAACACTGGCAGGGCTAGTTACTATATAAAAACAGGAACCAGACCCCATACTCATTAACACTGATAATGCTACATGGACAAATAGTGAAACATCTATAAGCAAGTAATCAAAGAGTACTAAGAACTCCACAGTAGCTGTTTTATTTCATTCAATAATTCTCCCAGGCAAAACAATGAATTAGTTTCAAAATCATTTGACTGAGTTCAAATAATTTCCACTAATTACTACTGTAATGCTAATCCTCACTATAGGGGATCAGATTGTGAAGTCCCAATAGTAAGTTGATTGCGATATTAAAAGGTCAATTATCATAAACCCAGATGGTAAATAATACATTGGATCCATGTACATGTCTAAACTGCAGCCTGCATTATCATTTTTGTCATCTTTTTTATATATTGACTGAATTATCACAATAATAAATTCTATGATATATCAATTTGAATAAATTGTCTCTACTAAAGTTGTGTTTATTAATGGAACATTTCGACCTTGGGAAAAATGTTTAGCTATTAGATGAAAATAAGTACCGTATATACTTGAGTATAAGCCGACTTGAGTATAAGCAGAGACCCCTAATTTTACCCCCCAAAACTGGAAAAAGTTCTTGACTCAAGTATAAGCCGAGGCTGGGATCCGCCGTTCTGCAAGCCTCCGCCGCCGGCGGAGGCTGGATCCGTGCTCTGCAAGCCTCTGCCGCCAGCAGAGGCTCGATCCGCCATTTTGCAAGCCTGAATACACAGGAATACCCTGTGTGGCTGCGGCTCTTGGGGAAGCCCTGGCTGTCCGCTTCCTCGCTCCACGCTGCCATTCGGGGCCCGCGCGTTCCCCGGGCAAATCGCGGCGCCCAGCAGGCGAGGAAACACGCCCGCTCCAGTCGCCCCCCCTTCCCTCAGGAGACGCGAAGCAAGTGACCGCCCGGAGCTTACCGAGGACTTGCGCGCGGCCGAGGCTTCGGTGCTTCCAGGATCGCGCGCACCTCTCCCAAGCCGCCGCCGTCCGGAGACCTGCCGAAGTTTGGGGAGGTTTGGGGAGGTGCGCGCGCACCTCCCCAAACCTCCCGAAACGTCGGCAGGTCTCCGGACCTCCGTGCCCTGCCTGCCTGCTTCTTTCCGCTGCCTGGCTGCCCTACGATGTAACCCGCTTCATGATCGAGTGCGACGCCTGCAAGGACTGGTTTCACGGCAGGAAGGGGATCTCTGCCCTAGAGCGGGAGGGGGAGGGAAAGGGGGGGAGGAAAGGCCCGATCGCTTTGTGTTACCTGCCGTGAAACCAGTCCTTGCAGGCGTCGCACTCGATCATGAAGCGGGTTACATTGTAGGGCAGCCAGGCAGCGGAAAGAAGCAGGCAGGCAGGGCGCGGAGGTCCGGAGACCTGCCGACGTTTGGGGAGGTTTGGGGAGGTGCGCGCGCACCTCCCCAAACCTCCCCAAACTTCGGCAGGTCTCCGGATGGCGGTGGCTTGGGAGAGGTGCGCGCGATCCCAGAAGCACCAAAGCCTCGGCCGCTCACAAGTCCTCGGTAAGTTTTTTTGTTCACTGGAGTATAAGCCGAAGTGGAATTTTTCAGCCCAAAAAGTGGGCTGAAAAATTCGGCTTATACTCAAGTATATACGGTATTTGACATGACAACTTTTAAGATATGGAATATTTTTGATATGTCTAACACTTATTATTTGAAAAAACAAAAGAGAAAATATTAAGAATTTATGAGAAATATTTTATTTCTAATATATCAGGATGATAATTTTTAAGGAAGGCATTCAACCTGTTTTATTTTCCCTTTGTTTTGAATAATCCTAATTAATGAGTTTATATGAATATTTCTTAGTAGAAAGTTCTTAAAATTTAATTTAATTTAATTTAATAATTTGATTTCTATACCGCCCTTCTCCCGAAGGACTCAGGGCGGTGAACAGGGCAATACACAATAAAAATCAGATACAAAAATTAAAAAACCATTAAAAACCAATTAAACATCATGCCCATAAAATCAATACATATTAAGTTAAAAACTAATTTAAAAAAAAAAAAAAAAAAACCCCAACCCCACCCCGTCAGACCAGGCCAGCTTGTTCGAAAAAGAATGTTTTAAGATCGTGCCGGAAGGAGCGAAGGTCGGGGGCCGTCCGGAGCTCAACCGGTAAGCTGTTCCAAAGGTCTGGCGCGCCCACAGAGAACGCTCTCCCCCTGGGGGTCGCCAATCGGCATTCTTTGATCGGCGGCACCCTGAGGAGGCCCTCTCTGTGGGAGTGCACTGGACGGAGGGACGTTGACGCCGGTCGCAGGTGTTGCCGTAGGTAATCCGGACCCATTATATATAATTATATATTGCTCAAAAAAATAAAGGGAACACTTAAACAACACAATGTACTGTATTTAATAATAATAATAATAATAATAATAATAATAATAATAATAATAATAATAATAATAATAATAATAATAATAATAATAATAATAATAATAATTTTATTTATATACCGCCCTTCTCCCGAAGGACTCAGGGCGGTGAACAGGGCAAGAATAAAAAATACAAAGTTACAAAAGTTAAAAAAGAATTAAATATGTGCCCACTAAAAACAGTAAATACAAATATTAAAATAACAATAAAAAAACCCCACCAAATAAGAATGTCTTTAGATCGCGACGGAAGGAGCGAAGATCGGGCACCATCCGGAGCTCAACCGGTAACTGATTCCATAGCTCCGGGGCACCCACAGAGAAGGATCTCCCCCTGGGGGCCACCAATCGACATTCTCTGATCGGTGGCACCCTGAGGAGGCCCTCTCTGTGGGAACGCACAGGGCGAAGGGAAGTTGATGCCGGCAGCAGGTGTTCCCTAAGGTACTCCGGACCCCTGCCAGTAGGATGTCTTATCTTGTGTTCCCTTTATTTTTTTTGAGCAGTATATAAAGTATATCTGAAAGAGAGGGAGGAAGGAAGGAAAGAAGGGAGGGAGGGTGGGTGGGAGGGAGGGAGGGAGGGAGAGTTCTGGGACTGACTGCTGAACAGAGACATATTGATATGATTTTTAGAAAATCTCCAGGGTCCATTAATTTATATCCTCCATAAAATTTATGGGCTTTTCCCAAGAAATATCTGGTCCCACATGCACAGGTGGGCACAGATTAAAGATTGTTTTTGCTTCACAACAAATGATGCATGATCTATGTATGAAGGGCATTAAACTGAGCTCTTAGTCATGTTCAGACCACTTCTTGGTCCAGCTAAGACTTTTATCAGCCGATTCTTCTGACAGTGTGGATGGACTTATTAGGGTAATCCACACTTGGCATTTAATAGAATTTGCTATCAGTTTGACAGGCAGTTCTAATGAGTCTCTGGTCAATTGCTAAAATCAGAAAGTGGCCAGGCTTTCAATGTGACTGCTCACAAGTAGATGCTTTCTCTTAGCTAAGGTATTCAGACAGTTGTGTATCCAACTAACAGTAGAATAAACTAGCCAACACTTTACCATTGCATTAAGGAGAATAACATAAGGCATTTGATCAAAGCCTTTGCTGTCATCCAAGTACACGACCTGTACAGTATTCCCCTGATCAACAAAGCAAGGAAGGAGATAAATTTAGTTTGGCACAATTTGTTTATGACAACCCATGTTGGCTTTTGTTAATAGTAGTATGCTTATCCAAATATCCACAAAACCATGCTGTTTGATACAGTTATCCTTTCAAGGATTTGACTAGTATAGTGATCAGATCTGTAGTGTTCTGAATTGCATTCCTTCCTATTTGTGAAGATAGGGAAGATAAGCTTAATCTTAAGGTAGAATCAACAGAAAAGGCCCATCCTCACAAGCCCCTCATAATGATCCTTCTTTAGTACTGGAAGCCACAGACAACCCTTCCTTCTACATTGGACAGTCAGGTATTATTGGCTGTAGGTGTTTCTGAACATCCAAAGCCTTGAGGGGTTTTAAAGGTGAGAGCCTTGATTGCACCCGAGGTCAACATGCAACAAGTACAGAATTTGCAGTAGTGACATAACTTTAGCATAACCAGCTATGCCTGTCTCACCTTGTAAAGTGAAGGCAGAAGTGACCCTTACTATTTTTCATTTGTGGCCCTATACTTTAGAATCACCTCCATCTCAAAGGCAGGCCAGTACCATCATTGTTGCCATTCTGGAAATTTTGAAGATGAAATTATTCTGGAAACCATTAGGAGAAAGAAGTGTGCCAACATCTGAACTTGTTGTATTTGCACTTGATTATTTTATTCTTTGGTTTTATTTTACTCTTTGGTTTTATATTATTCTTTGATATATGTGTTTTATGTTATGTTTTTTTTTCCAATGATTAACCCTTTATTTTTATTTTTCATAGAAACCAGTGTTATTTAGCTCAGCACCAAGGACCAAATTGTTTTACAGAGGAAAAATTCACAATTTAAAGTTGGCAATAGAAGAGAAGCAACAGAGACAAGGGAATATGACAGGCACAAAAATGACAATATAACCGAAGGAACAGAGATTGTAGAGACAAGAGTGACTACGGATGAAAGTGTTCAAACTCTGTATTATACTATTATTTTATTAATCCATTATATACACAATTTCATAATCTAATGAAGTGCTGAACAAGCCCATGAGTATTTGTTTTTTTCTGCTATGGATGCCTAAAAATATTTCTCAAGCTCTGGTTTGTCTTTCAATTATAATTTTGAGGGACAAACCTGTTTTCAATTTATTTCACAGAAGGCAACTCTAAATCTACTTCTTGCTTCTGAAGTTCTTTGGAGCTTCTCAGCCCTAAAGTTGATACACTACCTTTTCAGTAAAAATGAATAGCCTGAGTAAACTGAGAGTATTTTGCTCTGGACAATCATAGTAAAAACTAGCAAAGCCCCCCAGAAAAACTACGATTGTGTGAATTGGTTATAAAGACTTTCTGAATCACTGCTGCTATCTGTGCTCTCAGATGCAGAGACAGCAAAATCACTGGTTTTGTGCAAGCCCAATTATCACAATATAAGACATATATGAAAAAGTGTTTGCTTCTCTGAATTTTGATTCCTGGCTCCATAGTAATTTAGTTGGTGGCATAAAATTGATTGAAAAGAATATCTTTGGCTAAACTATAGCAACCTTAATCATAGGGACTTTGAAATAGAGGAACAAAGTTTTCTTACCTTGATAGTTGTCTGAAGAGAAGTTAAAATGGACTAAGGAGTTGGCAGGAAGGGTATGAGAGTTTTGGAGATAGATTAAGAAGATGACTGGCAACTTATGTTGGCTTTAGACAGTTTGGTTGTTGAAAATCTGCAGGTTCTAGAATGGATGAAAAACCACTGAAGAACTGTTCAGTAAAGGGCTGGTTCTTAAATCAGACTTTAAGGGGTCTGAGGTCAAAATGGATAAAGGGACCTGATTGAGCAATTTTTATTATATAAGGCAACATGATTTTATGATTTTAATATAATTACAGAATTAACTTTTATTTTGATATAATTCTGATAATTGTTGTATTGTTATATATTGAACATTATGCTTGTAAGCCACTTAGATGGCAACTGAAGAGGTATAAAGGGATTCTAATAACTAAATAAAATGTACATTTAACGGGGAACTGCAAACATTCAAGGATGAAAATTCAGTAAGCTCTTAATTTCATGGATCATGATTCAGCAGACTTTGGATACAATAGAGAAAATCTGAATTTCAGGCAATAATGGGCTTTGCCTTGGAAAGTGTTTGCTGTTTCTCTTAAAAAAATCAGGGATGTTTCTGAGATACTTCACATTTGAGTTCTGTGTGAACTGGCAATCACAAGTGTTTGTATATGGGGTAGTGTTTATAAACACATGGCTAAAATGTGACAAATATGAGCAGTGAGAAAAAATAAAGTGCAGTTTAAACAGAATGGATTAAAAAATAAAATCATTGCATAGGTTTATGAGGTAAAATATTCATAAAGCATAAAACATAAGGTCAAGAAGTATATTTTACTGTATAATCTAAATGTCTCCAGGGAAAAAAACCTGAAGTTGGGGAAGAAAAAGATGAAAATGTCATCAGCCAGTCATGAAGTCGCCCAGTGTCATCCTCACTGAAATGCAAAATCTCTGCAGAGACTTCTAATGCAGTACATAAGTATCTTTGGGGGCTCAACCGTTCTATTTGTTGTTTAAGGGACTTTAGTGCTAATAGACACCTCATTTCTCTCCCTTCCATAAAACATGACAGGTAGTTTTCAACTTACAATTGGTTTCTTAGCAATTGTTCAGATTTACAACAGACCACCCAAAAGGTACTTATGACTTGGTTTCAAAGTTCTGATGGCTGGGCTCTGTTCCCCATGATCATGTGACTATATTTTGGGTATTTGGCCACAACCCCACATTTACAGACATTTGCAGCGTCCACGGTCATGCGACCACTGTTTACAATGTTAGCGCAGTAACCTGGTATATATTCCACATTTTTGGCAAAAATGTTCCATAGCAAACAGTGGGTTCGGTTAGCAACCACAGCATTCTCTTAACACATGTGGATTCACTTAACAACCATGGTGATTTGTTAACAACCACCACAAAAACAGTTGTAAAAATCTGGTCAATTATGTGAGGACCCACTTGACGACTGTCAGAACTTATGACCACAGTGGGCAGGTTGTACATAAGGGTTTATTGTGCATTTACAAGAATATTCAAACTTCTGGATTTGCAAACTCCATCTCAATACTGTTTTATAGACTTCTTTCTGTATAGGTTTATACATATATTTAAAATAGACTTCACTCTCATTCTGTTTTTCCAATACGAAGTCTGTCATAAGCGGCTGGGAAAAGATATACCATAAAACTAAATGAATACATTCCTAGATCCTACTTGAACTGTTCATCTTCTTCACAAAGAAAATTTTATCATGCTTGCCATGACAGCCCAACACTTTCCATGCTGGAACAAGCACATTGCCTAGTCCACCACTGAGCCTAAAACTGTAAACAGCTGTGGATCTTTGTAGTCATTGACAGATTCCTATTGAGTGGTACAGAAGCCTGAATTCACAAAGGGAATGGGCTTGGTGCAGAGCCCAATTGTGTTATTTACACGTTTTAAAATAGGGTATCTGATGATGGGCCAACGACCCTGTTAAACCTAGTTTTGTTATGTTTTCTCACTCATGTCCTGCATTTCTCAGTCCAATACATATTGCTTGAAAGTAAAGCATTCTCAGCTATCCGCAATGGATACTGGGGGGGAATAGCAAAAGCATAAAAATATGTTACTCAGCCAAGAAACAATCTTGTTTTAAAAGAAAAGATTATCTATCAAATCTCAGGTCTCCGATTCAACGTATTGATGCAGCAACAAATTTAAAGAGGATCCTTGCATTTATTTATTCAGTTGTCACTAATATTTCTAGTAATGTTATACTCAGATCTTAGGGAAGAGAGCACTATATGGGAGTTTCAGCTCCCTACCACTAGAATCCATGAAGAAGGATGACAAATACCCATCAACTGAAGACCTGCTGCCCTCACCAACTTTGTTCTCATACTGTACCTGTTCAGTCATTGTCACATTCTTATTCTATAAAGCTGGTCTTCAGTGCCACTCCTTTGGAAGTCTTTGAATACCTATTTTTGGGCACCACTCAGAGTTGCCTTAAGTGAAGTGGCTGGCTGGCTGGCTGGCAAATAAATAAATATAGGCTAGCAACCTAAGCTTCTCATCTCCAGTTCCGATCCTGACTATTTTAAAAGCTGCTTTCAGAAATTGCAATCTGAATTGTCGTTTGGATACAGGATTTGATGAGTACTGAGTCCAGACAAAGGCCAATGCAGGACTTGATTGGTTCTTCCATTATTTCTTGACTTTCCCATCAATGCAGGGAAGTGAAGTGTGATGAAATGGCCATTGTGTGGATTGGTTTTCCTGTGCCTTCTGCTTTCTTTTAGAGAATGCCTTCCCTGTCTTTGCTTTTCTTTGAAGATGCTCTGCCCCAGCCTTCTTTAACATTGTATAATCCCCTCATTTCTCCTTTAATTTCTTTCATTTATACTGTTTGATTGATTGATTTAACATTTTACCAATCTTACTTCAAGGAACTGAGTCTGTAAACCAATTAAAGCATCTTTAATCAATCTCTCTCACAAATGTCTCAAGATTCTCAGTTAGCTTCTCCTCTCTCATTCTCTCAAGCTAGCCATGCTGTCTACTCACCTGTACAAACCACCCCACTTTCAAATCTTCCAACCTGAGCACTGGCCATATCACAACACAACATGATCATATCAGAGTTCCTCAAGCCACTCCATACACCCCCACTGCCATCCTTACAAACAATGGATGGGAACTGCTTTTGCAATGGGCTAGGAGTGGGAGGAGAATAACCTCCCTCCATTCTTGCAGTCGAGAAGAGGTGGATGATCTGTACTGGAAACAATCTAAATGCAGATAAGTGCCCTTTGGTCCACTAACTCACAGTGTTTAGGCAACATTTATCAAATCTTTATGCTAAAAAAATGGTCAAAGAAATATGAACAGAGAATAAGTCTTCATATTTACAATAGAACACGGGTGTCAAACTCGCCACATCACATGACATGTCATGACGTATCATGACTCTTTTTGCATTGCCAGCAATGGGATGGGCGTGGCTTCAGTATGATGAAACCGATCCGTGGACCGGCAGTTTGGTACTCCTGCAATAGAATAATATACATAGCTGCTAAACCAATTGAGCTAGAAACCAGGAGACTGTGAGTTGTAGTCCAGCTGACGACACTGAGCCAGTCACTCCTTCTCAGACCTAGGAAGAAGACAATGGTTAATCACTTCTGAAAAATCATGTCAGGAAAACCACAGGGACTTGTTTATGTGGTGGCCAGCAGTCAAGATAGATATGAAAGCACATACACACACAAATCAAGCCTTGCCTTAGCATAATATTACACTTGAAGATGGACTTTGAATCAGTCTATTGTCTTTAATGTTTAATACTCTTGAGGTTTAACATGAGATATCATTTTCTGAGTGTTCTTGTTTCATTTTAATAGATTCAAGACAGAGGCAATTATTCAAAATTAACTTGTTTTGCTTCAAAATTATATATTTTTTCACTTATGAAATTATACTTAAATTATTTGGAAAAATGAAATAAGGAAACAATTTATACTATTTATAAAATAGTATACTATTTACACTATGCATGTAGTTGCTATTACATACCTGTTTTAGAACATGCACCTAAATTGGTGCATTTTAAAAAAGCTGATAAAATAGCTAAACTGTAGATTTCTGTTGTAACTCCAAGGATATGTCTAAAGACTATTTTATGTGACAATCTGAGGCAGGAAGTAGAGTATTTGGATCATACGCATTTTATTTTTTTTCTATTTCTTTGGTCTATGGAGAGAATTCACACACCTTAATTAAACAAATAGTCCACCTTCCACACATGTTTTACTTTTGATTTTCCATATGGGAGACATGAGAACTTTCATTTTGGACAAGACATTCAGCAATATACAGAAGCACAAGTTAATTACACATCTGTTTTCTAACACATGGCACCCAGTGTCTCTCACCTCCTCAGCCACTCTTTATTTATAGAACATTCTCTCCCTGTTTTTAAAATAGATCTGAAATATCACTTTTCCAAACAAGATCCTGCCAGGGGTGGGTGAATCAGTCTATTTTAAATCTATGTTAAATCTGCTCCATCTTGTTCATGAGTGAATATGCTAAATTTTTAAGGCTATATAAAACGTTTGCAATTAAAGAGAATATTATGTATTATAAAATAGATTTTCATTCAAATTATATATTCTTTAATGTATTTATATGAAAATATCAATTTATAAATGCATTTTCCTAAAGCAACATGTTTTTATGTAATTTGATACATTTAGACAGCAATTCTATTACCATTTACCCAGGATTAAGTTCCTTGATTTCAGTAAGATTGATTTCTTAGTTGTCAGGTACAAATTGTACTGTTGAACTTCCTTTTTTTTTGCAACATTTAAAGAACTGCAAAATCTGATAGATGATGATTTTTTTGTATTTTAACTTGGAAGGAACAAATCAGTTCTGTTTAAACTCAACTAACTCACTTCAGCAAAATCAACTTCACAGAGTGGTTGATGCAAAAATATTAATAGTAGTAGTAGGAACAATGGTGCATTGGAATATATGCAAGAAATACCATCCGCCTGCAAGCAAGAACTGATGGGACCAGAAAATAGACAAATAGAAAATGAAGAAGCTAAAATGCTCTGGAACTTTAAAATTCAGGCAGACACGTTCCTGCAACATAATACTCCAGATTTAACATTTGTCAATCAGAAAGCAAAAAAAGTGTGGATAGAGGATGTTGCAGTACCTGTAGACAACATAATAGAAGAGAAAGAACTGGAGAAAACTACAAAATAAAAAGACCTGTAAATATAAGTAAAACAACTTGGCAAAAGAAAGCCAAAATAGTACCAGTAGGAGTAGTATATGTACTTTAGGTATAACCCCAAAACAACTGGAGCATCACCTGAACACTATTGGCATTGACAAAATCACCATCAGCCAATTGCAAATGGCAGTATTGCTGGGAACAAGTTACATCCTGCAACAATACCTTTAACATAATCAGAAAACAACATTTGCCTATCCCAACTCCTTGGAAGAACTTGGAAGATAGGTGGATAAAAATATCAAAACAGTGAAAACATCCTGTCAATTCTGCAACAAACCATGATAATAATTGGATCTACATGTATGCTACAACAAAACATTATGATATCTTAGGTTCTTGGGAAGAACTTGATGCCAGCTAAAGAACCGGTAGCTGTAAGTTCACATTATTGTGAACAAAGAATAATAATAGAAAGACCTGCACGTACGTCACCACATTGAGCTAAAAGGGGAAATATAATAGCAATAGCAATAGCACTTAGTCTTATAAACTGCTCCATAGTACTTTACAGCACTCTCTGAGTGGTTTACAAATGTCAGCATATTGCCCCCAACAGTATGGGTCCCATCTTTTACCTGGTGTATAAGTAAAGTTATATAATAATTCTTCAATAATTTTGCATAAAGTAAAAATCCTATCAATTCATTCTTAATTTTTGGTGATTACGTGGGCACATCCATGTTGTTTTCTTGCCAATAGAAGCCATGATTTGTCATTTTATGGGAAATTTTGGTAGTTTTCCTGTTTAACATTCAAGATTAACTAAAGGTAGGTAGTACTACCTACTGCATACCATGTTGTATAATTCTTCCCATTTCACCTTCCTGTCCTTTCATGCATCTCTGACTGTTTTGGCTTAATTACACTTGTAAGATTGCCAACATTTATAATGCTCAAGTTCTTAGGTCTTTCATAACCATATGGAGCAGTGACACAACTACCCAACATGGCAGGTGGGCAGACAACAGAAGCTCCATGGCCATTTCCTACTGATGGAGGAAAGACTTGTGTATATGCTGTACAGACTGTCCTGAACTCCCTAAATCAGCCTGTTGCTCTCAGTGTATTGAAATCAAATTCAATTGGTGTCCAGTTTGTTTCTTCATGTGAATAGCAATGTGTGAAAGTCATCCTCAGTTAATACATATTTTACTTCACCATCACAGCAACGACTGTGATGGCCTACCATGGAGATATGGGATGCCACTGAATAATATTAATTGGAAGAAAGCCAAGCTATCTTCAACCCATATGGTCAGTGTAGAAGTGTAGTGAGAAGGATTGTTACTAAGCAAAATATGAAAAAGGCAAAGGAAATAAAAGTGGGAGGGGGATTAGACATCTTGTCTTCTCTCATCAAGGGGAAACCATTTGAGATAGTCTTGATTCATTTTCATTGTAGCAATTCATACCACTGACCAGCCATTGCTAAGTTGATAAACCACTATTATAGGTTTGATGATGCTAAAAATCACTAGTGCTGAAGATTTCTGTACCTCAAACCTCAACCTGTTATGAATAATCTTTGTTAGCTTTCTGTACTCACCTTCTAGATATATTAGGTCTGCAATAATTGTTACTTATAACCCACAAAAAATAGATATTGCAGGCCCATTATCAAGAAGGTGCCAGATTAGAGAAAAAAATACTTATATCATTTGGATATAAACAGAACTGCTCAGTTGTATCTTTTCCTGTGGTTGCCATCACATTAGTATCATTAATGCCACTACTGTTTACCTGCTGGCATCTTATTAGCATGTGCAGTAGCTTCACACTTAAGAGGAGCATTACTAGCAGGCATTAATGCTATACTGAACAAATTTTGTAAACTTGCCCAGGTGGGGAAGAGAATTCTATTGCATAGGTAAGCTGAAATTCCAGCTCAATTTGGTCCCACTTAGCTCCCATGAAATATTTTGGCCTTCACTGAGGGATATGGCAAAATAAAAAAAATAAAAAAGCTTTTCAACACACCTGTGATGTTTGTTGTATAGTTTTGGCTATGGGTTATTTTAAAAAGGTAGAATGGCACACCTGTAATAGTTACAAAGATGTAACAATATCAATTAAAATAGATCAACTGAAGGAATAGATAATTTTTCCAAGGCTCATAGTGTCAATGCTGCAAACACTGACATTTTTTGCACTGACAATATAAGAGACAGCCTTTTGTTTAAACTGCTTTGCTTTGAATTTTGAGGGGAGGGAAATGTAACGGCTATTTGGAGAAGATAAGAATAGCCACGTACAGAATGGGAAGTGAAACTTCATATGTAAAACTAATTGGATAATGTGATTTATGACGTGTAGATAAGGGCGGGAATTGTGTATGTTATGATGGGTTTTGGGGGAGGAGATTTCAGATTCTGACATCCCTCCATGAGTGCCGATGTTTCGTTTCATTATTAAAACTTTTTAGATAAACAATGCCTGCACTTTGTTTGAAATGTCTCATTTATTGGAACCATGACTTCATGCCAGAATCTATTTTCTCTTAAAGAACCTGCCATTGTCTCTGGCCTTGAGAGAAGTTGGCAAAGATTCAGGGGAGAATCTTTATCATGGAAACAGACAATCGGCTTGGAGACGGAGACTTGGCAGCTGCCGACAGCTCAGAGCAGCATTTAACAGACAACATGCTGTGGGAAGATGAATTTTTGCAGAACTCCCATTTGGTGGCAGAATCCAAGCAGTTAGCAGAGGTCAGCTGGTCGTCAGGCTGGAACCACTCCAGTGAAGACTACACATGCCTTGAGACTGTACTGCCAGAGCCCCAAAGAGCAGAATGGTGGAAAGCTGCCAGACCATCTACCACTGAGAATCTGGGTGAGTGGAAAATCCTGTCTGCAGACCAGACTGCCTGCCAGACCCAGGAGTCCCCTGCCAGACCCTCCAGACACACAGAGACAGAGGATCCCAGCCTGGGGCCTCTGCAGCAATGGGAGGTTGGGGAACCCCCACTAGTGAAAGCCAACAACCTCTGAGCTTGCCCCAGCTAATAGGGGCCTTGCAACATCTGGGGGTGGTGCAGAAGCCTGGAGAACAGAAGCTGGTGGAAGGACAACAACAGCAAGGGTGGCAGCAGCAGGACCCGAACGTACAACCCCTGAACATACAGCAGGACCAATGGGGCTGCAGAATCCGCTAACAAAATGGTGGAGCAATACCTCAGATGCTATGTTTCCTACCAACAGACAAACTGGACTGACCTCCTCCCTTTTGCCGAGGTGGCCTACAATAATTCTGTTCACAGCAGCACTGGCTACACGCCTTTCAGAGTAGCCGCAGGAAAAGAGTTCAGCCCGATGCCTGACTATCCTCAGGTGTCCTCCACTTCTCAGACACTTGATCAGTGGGTGAGGGGTGGGAAGAGGTTTGGATAAACATGAAAACGGCATTAAAAAAAGACTTCTGAGACTTATAAAAAACAGGCTGATAAAAAGAGGGCTCCCCAAAGAACATTCCAAGCTAGGGAAAAGGTTTATCTGTCAACTAAATATTTATGTCTCAAATTACCCAGCAAGAAATTGGGACCAAAATTCTTGGGGCCTTTCCCCATTGTGAAAATCATCAACCCAGTCACAATAAAATTGAAACTCCCCAGACTTTTGGAAAAAATTCACCTGGTGTTCCATTGTAGCTTACTGAAACCTTTTAGAGTCTCCACTTTAAGACCTCCCCCTAAGAAAGCACCTGGACCGCTCGTAGTAGCGGGTCAGACCCATTATGAAGTGAAATGTATTCTTGACTCTAGAATCTTTAAGGGAAAATTGCAGTACCTAGTACAGTGGAAGCGATACCCATTGTCTGAAGCCATTTGGGTAAAATCTAGCGATGTGAAAGCTGACAGACCTATCAAAAAGTTTTATGAGAAACACCCCAACAAACCAAAACCCAGCTCCTAACTTGTGTTTGTTTATGTTACAGGATCTGTTCTTTTTGTAAGGGGGGCCGGATGTCAATGCTGCAAACATTGACATGTTTTTGCACTGACAATATAAGAGAGCTTTTTGTTTAAACTGCTTCACTTTGAATCTTGAAGGGAGGGAAATGTAATGGCTATTTTGAGAAGATAAGAATAGCCACGTACAGAATGGGAAGTGAAACTTCATATGTAAAACTAATTGGATAATGTGATTTATGATGTGTAGATAAGGGCTGGAATTATGTATGTTACGTAGGGTTTTGGGGGGAGGAGATTTCAGATTCTGGCATCCCTACATGAGTGCCGATGTTTTGTTTCATTATTAAGACTTTTTAGATAAACAATGCCTGCATTTTATTTGAACTGTCTCATTTATCGGGACCATAACACATAGATTGGAAAAAGGGAATGAAGTATTTGGGGGTTTATCAGCCAAATTACTTATAGACCACAGGTCTGCAACCCACGGCTCCGGAGCCGCATGCGGCTCTTTCAGCCTTCTCCTGCGGCTCCCAGTCCTCTGCCATGTACAGTCCCCCCCCAAAAAAAAGTGGGACTAAAAAGTTCAACCAATCAATTCAAATATGCAGGGTAGGTGCATATCTCGCCTTGGCTCCACTCTTCAGTCAAACCCTGTTCTGCACATGCACGCATGTACGCACATGTGCACACATTTTTTGCGGCTCCCAGTTTTTCCTTTTGTGAGGGAACCAGTTCCAAGTAGCTCTTTCACTGTTTCAGGTTGCTGACCCCTGTTATAGACTGAAGAAGTAGTCACTTGAGAGGTATATGTCTACCTTCTAGGATGTATATAGTAGGAAAACCCAAATGAAGTTGTCATTTTAATTCCTGGTGTGAAGCATCATCCTGCTACCCCATCTGAACATGATGCCTATTCTAAATCTCACAAGCAATGTAGTTCTTCATTTTGAAGAAGATTCCAAAATTAAAGAATACAATAATGGCACCAGTATTTCAGAATAACAGAATAATAAAAGTCGGAAGGGACCTTGGAGTTCTTCTAGTTCAACCCAATGCACAAACAGGGGACCCTATACCATTCTGCACAAGTGGCTGCCCAGTCTCTTTTTAAAAGCCTCCAGTGATGCAGCACCCACAAATTCTGAAGACAATCTGTTCCACTGGTTAATTGTTCTCACTGTTAGGAAATTTATCTTTAGTTCTAGGTTGCAAGAACCAACTTCAATGCTGAGGCTGAAGAGCTCCCTTCAGGAATGAGTACCTGCAAGAAAAAAAGATGGAAAAAAAATTGTGTTGAAGAAAAAAACATGAAAAGAGGGCAAGAAATAACCCTCCTCTTTTCCTTGGCAGCCTCCAGCATTATTTGTATAAGTATACTGTATGTTCCGTGCGCTATTGGCATCTAGTCATGCCGGCCACATGACCACGGAGACGTCCTTGGACAAGCGCTGGCTCTTCGGCTTTGAAACGGAGATGAGCACCGGCCCCTAGAGTTGGAAACGACTAGCACGCATGTGCGGGGGAACCTTTACCTTTACCTTTACCTTACTGTATGTCATGCATTTTTCCTGCACAAAATCACATTATTTTGATTTTGTCATTTCTGCCAAATTTTGAGTCTAGGAAAACTGTAGGCCATTCACCACTGCTCTACCTGTTTCCAGCTGCACTTATCTTTATTAATTTTTACTTACTGCAAAGCAGCCCAATCCACAAGGAAAGTAGCAAATCAGAGCTTCTTTGCCGATTTCTTCTTGGTGATTTCTTTGCTAATTGGTGATGGCAGTGAATATTTCAAACATCCTCCGAAAAGGAGATATACTGTAGATGCCAAAACTACTGGGGGAAGGAGTTCCAAAGGACAGATGATACAACATTAAAAAAAACCTGTTCTCTCAAGGTCAAAAATGATGCAATTAGAATTAGGGTTCCTTTAGCAATGTATAGGGAGTTTTTTTTTTCTCCTAAAGGCAATGGGAGATATTTCTTTCCTTCTTTAGTCCTTCTTTCCTTTCAAGCCAATAAATATTTTTAAAAGGATTTATTTTATCTCTATCATACAGTGACCTATCAAGGTAATGAGTGAAAGAAAAAAAATGCATATTCATTCATCAAGCCAATGTGAAATACCCCATTTAGATTGTGACAGGCAATATCTTCCATTATGTAAAGTACTTTAAATATACGCCTGATTGTCAGGTTTCTGTTAAAAGAAGAGGCGGGTTACAAGTGGAAATCTGATTGACAAGTCCACCAAAGACTCATTAATTAATGTGGTGGCAGCAGTCAAAAAGAATGCTGGCAAGCAGCCAGGTAATGTTCTTTGTCTGCTTTTGGTACAGGTGTGAAGTGACTGACAATAGATTTTAGATAGTGGGAGTGTTCATTTCAATCTTCCAGAGGCCTTAAGCCAGGAGGGAAACAAAGCCGAAATGTTTAACCACAGAATACTAGAACAGACACAAAACGTCCCAGATTCTTTTTTTCTGAGAAAATTTCTGAGATTGTCCTTTTTTTCATTATGTTTCTCCTTTTCCTTATCTCAGGAAAAGAAAGAAGAACCACTCTGCCGAAGGTTCATATTTATTTATCTAGACAGCTGGCATTCCTTCTGCCCTTCCTATTCTTCAAGGATTGACTGTAAACTGGGGGCCTTTGCAGGATTTAAACGGGCTACTGCACTACTGTCAGTGCTAGTGGTTAAAGGTTCACCCCAAGAAATTTCCTGGAGAAATCCCAAAGGTGTTTTTCCAGGAGGCAACTGTACTTTCTTGTTTTTTCTCTGAAGATGTTTTGCTTCTTATCCAAGAAGCTTCTTCAGATCTGACTAGATAGTGGTTAGTGGAAGGATTTATTTTGCTTGCAGACAGCTGGTCATTTGCATTCTTTTAGAGAGTCATAAAAGAATGCAAATGGCCAGCTGTCTGCAAGTAATATAAATCCTTTCACTAACCACTATCTAGTCAGATCTGAAGAAGCTTCTTGGATAAGAAGCAAAATGTCTTCAAAGAAAAACAAGAAAGTACAGTTGAATCTTGAAAAAGCACCTTTGGGACAACCTTACCTGCATGACTGAGAATCTCCATAGAGTTCCTGGAGAAATGTAGTCCAATGTTTAATCCTGGGTGACCTTGTCTGGACTTGGAAGTAATGCTCATTGTTGAGTTTAATGTCCAAACATAATTGCACTAACTATTTAGATCCTATCAAGAGTTTCATTCCTTGTGACTCAACATCTCAACTTGTTTGCAATAAAAACTCACAGTTTTTTCCAGATTTCTTTCATCCAAATAATCCGCCATTGTCTTTTCTTTCTTCTACTTCCCACACTCTTGCCAAGTGTAATTATTTCTTCTAGTCCATCATCCACAGAGTATGTGAGGCTCAGTTTGCTGATTTTCCTCTCAGAGAACAGCCATCCTGCATTTGGCCCAAACTGATGGATTAGTTCTTCTTGCACTCCACAGTATTCTTAGTAATTTTGTTCAGATCCAACATTCAAAGGCATCTATCTACTCTTTCTCACTCTAAACATTTGCACACACATATTCTCTCTCTCCCTCCCTCTCTATCTCTCCCCTCCCACAAAGCTCAAGATAATATTTGACTATGATGATATCAATTATTTGGGCAGACCTCAATTTATTGTCACTGAATCTAACTTCAGTCATCAATCCAGGGGCTGCTTGTACAAGATGACAAACCAGGTTTTTTTTTTTTGTTTCAATGAAAGCCTATACATTCTTTCTCTTGATTTACAACATGTTGAGTTACAACTTAGAAATAGTATCCTGCAACTTATTTAGGGTCTGTGTCCTCCAATTGCAATACAACAGATGTTTCCATGGGCCTGGGTTTGTATTTAGGGTTTTGGAGTTGTTGTTTTTTTTTCATTTTTCACAGCAATTCTGTTGGACAGAAATCCCCAAATTCTTACAGTTGCATAAGACACTTGATGCCTTATGAGTCACAGAGGACTGATTTAATTTTACATACGGTAGATTAAGGAAAGAGTGATGGGATGAAAGTGGCTTTGTTTGCTGGTACTAAACAAGTCTGGCTTATCACTTCATTAAAAGGGTATCAAAAGGAAACTGCATGGTTTGTTTTGCTATCTTGGCAAGGATATCACTTCTTGACCTAGCTTATGATTTTTGAGCAGTTTCAACAGAACAGAACTGCAAGATATTAGAGAAAGGAGATCATGCATCTCTCTAGGCAAAACTCTTGAAAAGCAGTAGATCCCTAGGGGCTTCCTTAGCAGCTGGCAGTACCTAGTAATCTTGCTTGGGCTTGGACCTAAGCAGAGTCAAACCTAGTCAGATATTCAGGACTGTTGACTTGTCTAGGAACTGAAAACATTCCAGAAGTCAGTGATAAACTACTTATGTACTATTGCCAAGAAAACTAAAGCGATGTATCAATGAAAACTCCAGGAATCAGTCTTTTTTTTATTGAAAAGTTTTACAATACATTTTGAATACAAAAAACCCCCCTCCTCCCCTTCCCCTCTCCCCAACCCCCCCTACCCTACCCTCCCCCCTCCCCGACTTCCCAGAGCTGAATACAGGGTATAATAATACAAACAAGCATAATCTAAAATATGCTAACAAAAAAAAACATTAAATTCTATTGCACTTTAACTCTCCATAGTCAAAATATTAATGAAATAACTACGAACTAGTTATATGTCATAAAAATCCACTACTTATTCAAATGCTAAATGAAACTTTTTAGTCCCATATTTATTCTGGATATATTCAATCCATCTTCTCCATTCCACAATGTATCTCTGTTGCGATTGATCTTTCAAATATGCTGAAATCTTTGCCATTTCCGCCAAGTTAGAAACTTTCAAAGTCCACTCTTCTATAGTTGGCAGTTCTTCCTTCTTCCAATATTGCGCTACTAAAAGTCTTGCTGCCGTAATTAAATTCAACATACTTTAAATCTATAACAATAGTATCTGTAATAATACCCAATAAAAACAATTGCGGAGAAAACTTTAACCTTTGCTTAAATATCTTTTGCATATTTGGAGAAGGGCGGGATATAAATGGAATTAAAATAAAATAAATAAAATAAATATTCCACCAAATTTTAATCCAAAAAGCTTTAACCTTTTTACAAGTCCACCGTATATGAAAAAACGTTGTATCCTCACAGCCACACCTCCAACATTTGGGCTGGCAGTTCGGATACATACTTGCTAATTTTTTAGGGTGTAAGTGCCACCTATAAAACATTTTATAAAAATTCTGTCTTAAATTTTGGGCCTGTGTAAATTTTACATTTCTAACCCAAATCTTTTCCCAAGTGTCCATTGTTATAACTTCTTGAAAATTCTGGGCCCACTTTATCATACAATCTTTAACAAGTTCCGTTTCTGAATCAATTTCTATCAATGCATTATATATCCTTTTTATATGTGCTTGACCTTGATCTCTAATTTGTTTTACCAAATTTTCATCAGTCATCGAAAAGCCAACTTTCTGGTCCTCTTTCCATCTAGCCTGTAATTGCCCATACTGGAACCAAGTTTGTACAATCTTTTCTTCTTTTAAGATATTATATGGCTTTAATTGCCATACATTCCTCTCTAAACTTAAGATTTCCTTATATGTAGTCTCATCATGTTTAAATCCCACATTTATATTTTCTATTGCATGTTTAGGTATTGCCGAGATTAGTATTTTATAATTTAACTTATATCTATGCTTTTTCCAAACTCGCAACAAAGCATACCTTAAAATATGTATCTTAAACACATTATCCACCTTCTTATCATACAATAAATATGCATGCCAACCAAATAACAACCTCTTCAAGAGCTTCTGAAACTACTTTTCTCAAATTTTCCTTAGGGTCTTCCTTCAACCCTCTAATTCTCACAGCAAACTCCATCTCTCTATGCTGGACCAATAATAAATCGTCGTCAATCTTTTCCATCACTGTTTCAGCATCCATCATTTTGGCATCTAATCTCATATTATTTTGGCTAAGATCTTCCACTCTCTCATCCAAACGTTCGATACAAACAGCCATGCCTTGAAGTGCTAATAAGATGTCTGCCCTCATTTCTGTATTCTTCTCCTCAATAAACTCAGCTAATTGCTGACATTGCCTTTTCAAAGCCTCTTGCAAAACATCCTGCAGATCTTTTATTGTCAAGGCTGGTGCGGGTGCCGGAGAGGGGGCATTAAAGCCTGTAATGAAGATTGCTGAACTGGCGAAGCCCCCACGCTTCTAGGAACTTTAGTTGACTTGGCAGCCATTTTCACCCACTTAAGTCTGTTGTGCACTTTCACTTTTAAAAGTCTCCACAAAGTTTACTGAGTTAAAGTTAAAATACTTGCTCTGACAGTACTCTCCTGCACAGCTCTGCCTGCATCCCAGTAATCCAAAGTTCACTCTCGCTGGCAGGGATGGTTGCAGCGTCCTGCTCTGCTCCAAAACCTTGGAGCAGAGGCATCCCGGAGATGGGAGCAAACTCAGGCTTCGGGGGGGGCTCAACCCTTCAACCACCAGAGTTTCAACTCTGGCGGTCTGGGGGAGCTCTACCCCTGCCTGGGTGCACACCCCCTCCTCTTCTCCCGAGGAGCGGGCTTCCAAGCCACCAAACAGCTGATCGTTGCTGGTTTTGGCGGCTCTACGGAAACAGCGGGGCTGACAGCCGGAATGGCTGCCGTCAATGGAGCCTTGCCACCAGGAAGTCTCCAGGAATCAGTCTTGACTCAGAGGTTTCTTTCTTTCCTCTTGGTTAGATGTGCAGATTCGAATGACATTATCTACTGGATTGGACTGTTCTTGGCCATTTCATCATCATCATCATCATCATCACCATCATTTTAGCCATTGTCTATCCATACACAAGAAAGGGGCTCAAGATGATTTAAAGAACTATCGCCCAATAAGCCTTCCTTCAGTGATCTATAAGGTTTTCACCAAGAAAATAGCAAAAAGTATATTGAGAAAATCGAATGATGCACAGCCAAAGGAGCAAGTAGGGTTCAGAAGTGGCTACAGCACAATGGATAACACACAGGTTATTCAACAAGTCATTGAAAGGCACAATGAGTTCACCATGGCTTTGTGCATGGCTTTCATTGACTACAAAAAGGCATTTGACTTAGTATTCCAGCAAGCAATAATTAATGCATTGCTTAACCGAGGCATAGACACTGCTTACATAAACTTACTACAATCAATATATGAAAAAACAATGGCAACAATTTGCCTTAATGATCTTAAAATAGAAATCTTGGCCATTTAATTATATCAAAATGCATTAGGGATGTGCACAATTAGGACACATTGCTTTAAGGAGACACTTCTTTCTCCTATGCCTTGATGAGCAAAGTACCTCTTAGAGGCACCTAATTCTGCCTCATGAAAGAGGCAAGGTCCATCTGCCTTGATTGGTCAATCTACCTCTGCAACATAAGAAATAGTACTGCAGTTGCTGCTAAGCAAAGTTACCATCTGCTTACCTGATCAGGAGAGAGAACTTCTTAGATTTCCAAATATTCTTTCATGGGGCAAATCACTGTTAAAATTGAAGATCTGTATTGTCTTACTGTTAATTACTGAAAAAGGGGGGGGTATTTCAGTGCCTATTCTGGCATAGACTGTAATAATAATATAATATAATATAAAGTTGGAAGGGACCTTGGAGGTCATCTAGTCCAACCCCCTGCTCAGGCAGGAAACCCTATACCATTTCAGGCAAATGGCTGTCCAGTCTCTTCTTAAAAACTTCCAGTGTTGGAGCATTCACCACCTCTGGAGGCAGGTTGTTCCACTGGTTAATTGTTCTAACTGTCAGGAAGTTTCTCCTTAGTTCTAGGTTGCTTCTCTCCTTGACTAGTTTCCATCCATTGCTTCTTGTCCTGCTTTCAGGTGCTTTGGAGAATAGCTTGACTCCCTCTTCTTTGTGGTAGCCCCTGAGATATTGGAACACTGCTATCATGTCACCCCTCACCCTTCTCTTCATTAAACTACACATACCCAATTCCAGCAACCATTCCCTATATGTTTTAGCCTCCAGCCCCCTAATCATCTTGGTTGCTCTTCTCTGTACCCTTTCTAGAGTCTTGACATCTTTTTTACATCGTGGTGACCAAAACTGGATGCAGTATTCCAGGTGTGGCCTTACCAAAGCATTGTAAAGTGGTATTAGTACTTCACTTGATCTTGATTCTATCCCTCTGTTAATGCAGCCTAGCACTGTGTTGGCTTTTTTGGCAGCTGCAGCACACTGCTGGCTCATATTGAAGTGATTGTCTACTAAGACTCCGAGATCCCTCTCACAGTTACTACTATTGAGCAAGGTACCACCTATACTATACCTATGCATTTGATTTTTCCTGCCTAAATGTAGAACCTTACTTTTTTCACCATTGAATTTCATTTTGTTAGATATTTTATTTAAACGAATATGCATTTGTGAGAACATGAATGTTTGTGTATGTGTGTTTTAATTTTAAAAAAAAGGGATGGGAATTTTAGATGAATGGAGAAGCAAAGCATGTGACATAGACCAGAAGTAGGCAGCTGCTCATCTCTCCATCTAGAGATGTCCCAAAATCATTAGAAGCCATTTTACCTTCCCCTCCCCCATTGTCCCCTGCTAACTTTTATTCCTTGTCCTTCACATTTCTTAAAATAAGACCCTGTGTAGTAGAGATATTACATCTGAAGCAAAGATAACATTAATGAATTCATTGTCAACCTTTTCAGCCAGGCGATAGAAAAAGATTTTCAGTCATTTTAGGTTGGATTTATCCTGTTTGGAAGGTCACTCTTGCGCTCTTGGATGGTCAGAAGCACTGGCATGCCCTTACCAGAAGGTGCAAACGTAAATTAAACCTCAAAATGCCATTTATCTGATCCCCAATTAAAACATAATCTTTTTAGAGCTGTCGATAGATACTGGCTGAAATCAATAGAAGGGAAGATCATGATTGATAGTTCCCCAGTGATTCACAGTCAGAAAGGAAATAAATTGCTACTGTCAGGTCAGCAGGAAGGAAGACTGAAGAAGTGAATTCAAGATCATCTTACCATTTGGAGCCAAAACTGAGACTGTGATCATTTCAAAATGTTTTTGCTTTTAATTGGGAGAAATATTATAAAATGTGAACTTGAACTAAATGTTCTGATAGCATTATCCATACCTAGATTGTAAATAATCCAGAATTATTCCCATGAAGTGTTGGAAGAAAATTATTCATTGTGGTTCAGTCCAAGCTGGGAATAAACATGGCGACTACTTTAGGAAGAAGGTTACAGTTTATTGAAGAGGAGAGCCAGACAGGAAGATGGCTCTGGCAGAAAAGAGAGAAGGCACATATAGGGAGTGGGGTTTTTTACCCTCTGGAACCTTTTGTTTGGAGTTGTTTCCTGTTCCTGTTTTGAGGCTATTTCCTGTGTCATGTATTCTGACCTGAGTCTGGGTGTGCCCTTTGATATCTGTGGGTTAATCCTATTATGTCCTGTCTTAGAGTTTGGGTGGGGTATGTAGATTTTAGGTGTTTGTCTTCTGAATCTTCCAGCTGGGGCCTCCAACGTTCCTGGAATGGTTTACATCTGTATTTCTATAGAGCTGGTTTCTGCTTGGGGGAGGGAGACCTGGGGCTATTAAGAAAAACTGGGCATGCTTCTCTGCCTCTTCAAGATCCTTTGAGGAAATATATTTTTCTGCCCTTTTAATATTTCCTTCTCTGAGGGGCTGCTTTCCCACAGAAGATACCCGAAGCTTACAAACCTAGGATTCCCCAGGCAGGGCTCAAGGGTCACTACAAATTCTTCAGATTCTCATATTCAGTTTTCCAAAGCTATTACCTATAAATCCCAAGATTTGTCATAAATTGCACTTCTCTTTTATAAATATAAATGCGTTTATTTTTATTAACTTTATTTGCATATAATATATATAATTGTTTTGAACTTTTCAAGCAGCTCCCATAATAGAAAAAGTATGATAATAAAATTTTAACCATATGGATTAAATTGTAGAAGTTTATCCTGAAAAAGCAGTTTTCTAGTCTGCAAATATGATTTGTGGAATGGACATCCAGACCTAAATATGTCAGCTACTGAGGTCTCAAGGTGGTAATTTTGGGGGCTGAACATTACCTAGATATGATCATAGGAGGAAAAGTAGATTCCTTAATAGCAAAGTTAGCTAATTATACAACAAACTATGAGAAGTCAGGTAGAGAGCTATAAAGAATCACTAGCAACTTTGGCAATGTTTGCATTAGTAAAGCAATAGTCTGATCAAGTTTCTTTTCTCCATTTTTTAACTCATCCAAAATATCCTGTTTGTTTTGAAATCTCATATATCATATAAAGGCTTGTGTGATTCTAATTTGAAAAGTAAGGTCTACCTCAAATGGAGCTTGATTTCTGGTGATATATCCTTGCAGTTTTATTGGCAATAATCCATAACCTTCTTCACAATTATTTTTTCAACTTCTTAGTCTAGTCTATAGCTCTTGAAATTGCTATAGTCTATAGTCTATAGACTCTATAGTCTAGTCATGCAGAGTCTATTGCTTTGTAAATTGTACTAACCTAGTTTCACATTGCTTATCTTCCAAGTCCAGAATTTAGAAAGCAGATAATGTAAATTGTGCAGTAGGTTTTTAAAAAACCTGGTAAATTACTTAGGTTTCATTCTTTGGGAAATAAATATCACAGATGCAGACAACAGATACTATTGTCCCTAATATACTATAAAGGTAAAGGTAAAGGTAAAGGTTCCCCCGCACATGCGTGCTAGTCGTTTCCGACTCTAGGGGCCGGTGCTCATCTCCGTTTCAAAGCCGAAGAGCCAGCGCTTGTCCGAGGACGACTCCGTGGTCATGTGGCTGGCATGACTAGACGCCAAAGGCGCACGGAACGCTGTTACCTTCCCACTGTAGTGGTCCCTATTTTTCTACTTGCATTTTTACGTGCTTTCGAACTGCTAGGTTGGCAGAAGCTGGGACGAGTAACAGGCGCTCACTCTGTTATGCGGCACTCGGGATTTGACCCGCCAAACTGCCGACCTTCTGATCGACAAGCTCAGCGTCCTAACCCACTGAGCCACCGCGTCCCTATACTATAACCTCTGTTTTTCTAGATCAGAGGTCCCCAACATTTTGGGCACCAGGGACCGGTTCCATTGAGAGAGGTTTTTCAATGGATTGAAGGGTGCATGGTTTTGTGTTCTGCTTGCAACCTGTGGATGGGGCTTTGCTTGTTTGTGCGGACTGATTGCTGGTGTGCCACGGCCCGGACTGGGGGTTGGGAACCCCTGTTCTAGATAACTATTGCTTGTTTAGAGCATTCAGTAACAAATCTTTTTCAGACATGGCTTTAGATGTGTTGTTATTGTTAGCATTTATACCATTGCAAAATCTAACCACTTTGTGTGTAGATCACCTAGATGCATTTCCTGTAAGATATTTGTGGTTGGTGTTATTCACCAACACTTATAAAATAATAATAATTTATTAATTTTTATGCCACCCAACTCTCAGTGGCTCTGAGAAGAAAACAAATTTAATATGTTATTGTTTTATAAGTATTGGTGAATAAAAATGTAGCTTCTTATTTGCAATCTGGATTAAGAGATAAGGAGATCTGTTCTTCATCAATCCTGAACAACTCTGTCTCTACTTCTCCCATCTTGAGAGTAATAGAAACCTGGTCTGTAAGCAGACAAACCTGAGAATTTATATGTTACTGTTTAAGATATATCATATATAAAAGGTAAAGGTAAAGCTTCCCCCGCACATGCGTGCTAGTCGTTTCCGACTCTAGGGGCCGGTGCTCATCTTTGTTTCAAAGCCGAAGAGCCAGCGCTTGTCGGAGGACATCTCCGTGGTCATGTGGCCGGCATGACTAGATGCCAAAGGCGCACAGAATGCTGTTACCTTCCCACCGTAGTGGTCCCTATTTTTCTACTTGCATTTTTACGTGCTTTCGAACTGCTAGGTTGGCAGAAGCTGGGATGCTCACTCTGTTACACGTCACTTGGGATTCGACCCACCAAACTGCCAACCTTCTGATCAACAAGCTTAGTGTCCTAACCCACTGAGCCACCATGTCCCTATATATATATCATATATAAATAATGTTAAATGTTGTTTCCCCATAATTATTTCAAATACCCCCATTTAGAGTTTCTTTACTAGAAGCATTAAGGAGCTAAAATGCTTTAGAACACAAATATCATATTTAATGCTAAGCAAGTTCAGTCTATCAATGCTTATTTTTTGCGTTTTAAAATAGGTTTTTGCGAAGACATCTTCTCTCAGAGTTATTTTTACTTCTAGAATCATATGCATTGGGATTGACCTTCAAAAGTGATTTAAATAGGTCTTATCTAAAAAAAAATCTAAAAATGAACACTCTGCCTCTTACACCTTTCTTTTCTGAAGCATAAAAGAAAGCATCACATTAAAGTCAGCAAGGAACTTGCAATAATGGGTTTCAAAGTCAAAATCTAATGAAAATCTCAGTGTTTACTTATAGATAATTTGAAGTCCAGACACATTTAGTTTAGAAGTATTTTTGTAGAGGTTATCTATGTAATCTAACACAGATGATTTCAGGAACTGTGTTGATATTTGTAATACATAGTTCATCTGTGCAAGGACAACAACATCAAGATGAAATGCATCTGTTGTTTAATTTACTTCTTTTGCATTTGCTGTTTATTTACTTTTTTAAGATTTCATGCAATTTATAGCACAACACCGAGTGCTATAAATAATATTCTACCTTTGTAGAAAGGTCTTTATCTCTCCAGGCAGGAAAAAAATGGCAGAAGTGTAGAATAAAGAAGCTCCATCTCTGTTAAGCTTATATAAGGTAATTGACTTTGTTAAAGGACATTTAGGTATTGTTTGATTTACATCTAGTGTCAGATTAATGCATCAACCACGTAAGGTTCCACTTGTTTAAATATTTCATTTTAAAAGAAGCAGGAAGCTCATAACTTCATCAGCATCCACCCTTCCCTGACTGAAATAGATTCTCCAGTTTAATCTATTACACCCATGACTTGAAGTAAATGAAGTCTTCACCTTTTTTTCTGACAAGAGAATGGAGGCTGTCATAATACTTATTCCCATCAAAGTCCCCTATTGTAGCCCCATCTGTGTATTCTCAATTACAGTATTGCTTTAAAAATATTTTGAAAGATTTTTTTAAAAAATGTGCAAGAAAGAAAAGAGAACTGGATATACATGAAACTGGATATACATGCTCTTTTTTTTGCTATCAGTACTACTTCTCTCTTATGACAAAAAAAAGTTTATTCTTATTCCACAGCTTGCTTGATTTATGTTTATTTGTTCACATTATCACACAGGATGTGGCTGCCTTATATTTTATTAGACTATTTATTGGCCATACAAGTCAGTCACAGCTTTTCTGGGTCTTAGGCAAAGGCCTTTCCAATCAATCCTTATGTTTTCCTACTCTTCTTTGGATATATAGTATTTCCCAAATATCATGGCAAACTTTTTTTTAAAAAAGCCACTCTTCAAATATATGTATAGTTCTATCATTTAAAATCTAAAGGAATAAAAAATGGATCCTGGAATGAAACGTCAAGGTGTAGTTTGTTCTTGATCAGAGTTGCTCCCAGCAGTAATGTCATCTGCTAATCAATGCCATTCCACAGCCTGTCTTCAACATCTTCCCAGTTTTCCATTCTCTCCAATCTTAATCAACCAGTAGATATGGTAGTTCTTTGGGTTCAAAGAAGCCATACTGTTGTGTAGTTCGTTGGGGACACACCTACAGATGAACTGCACACCCACTTTGGAACAGCAATGTCCAGCAAAGTAGGGCATTGGTAGTCCTTTGTTGTGCTGAGGGTGTTATTCTATGATGGTTAGATTTGGATGGCAAGGCTGCCAGAGGTTTCATAGCACTGCTGAGCACAGTGCCCTCACCGGTAGGTTCTGTCACAGCCACATCTTCTAGTTTTCTTGGCTGGATGTCACAGTGGCATACAGTTCCTTTTGCAGCATCTTTATAGCACTTCTGTGGTCAGCTTTGAGGTCTTTTCCCAGACTCCAGTACCCCCAAGCTGCAGCCCACTACCAGGCCAGGACCTGTTCAGAACTGGGCCGTGCAAGTGGCTATCTGGCACACATGTGCACACAAACAGCTCCCGGTGGGGAGCTCCCTGCAAAAAGCAGCTCCTCAAACCCAGAAGATAATCTGTATTGAAACAGGAGTGACACTGCGTATGTCACATTGTACACTCAACTCCGCACTGTACATATGTGCATATAGCAAGGAAAATATTTGAAGATATTTTTAATAGAGTAACAAGATAAGCTCTTGGCTTATATATAATTTCTCCTTTTTTGTATTGTGTTTGTAACAGTTTTAATTGTTTTTATGTTGCTGCCCATAATCACTGATTTGAGATGGACAGCTGTATGAATGAATGAATTAATAAATGACTGATTGATTGATAATAATAATAATAATAATAATAATAATAATGATGATGATGATGATGATGATGAAGAAGAAGAAGAAGAAGAAGAAGAAGAAGAAGAAGAAGAAGAAGAAGAAGAAGAAGAAGAAGAAGAAGAAGAAGAAGAAGAAGAAGAAGAAGAAGTTGGGAGGGATCTTGGAGGTCATCTAGTCCAACCCCCTGCTCAGGCAGGAAACCCTATACCATTTCAGACAAATGGCTGTCCAGTCTCCTCTTAAAAACTTCCAGTATTGGAGCATTCACCACTTCTGGAGGCAGGTTGTTCCACTGGTTAATTGTTCTAACTGTCAGGAAGTTTCTCCTTAGTTCTAGGTTGCTTCTCTCCTTGACTAGTTTCCATCTGTTGCTTCTTGTCCTGCTTTCAGATGCTTTGGAGAATAGCTTGACTCCCTCTTCTTTGTGGCAGCCCCTGAGATATTGGAACACTGCTATCATGTCAACCTTCAGCCTTCTCTTCATTAAACTAGACATACCCAATTCCAGCAACTGTTCCCTATATGTTTTAGTGTCCAGTCCCCCAATCATCTTTGTTGCTCTTCTCAACATCTTTTTTACATTGTGGTCACCAAAACTGGATGCAGTATTGCAGGTGTGGCCTCACCAAGGCATTGTAAAGTGGTATTAGTACTTCATATGATCTTGATTTTATCCCTCTGTTAATGCAGCCTAGCACCATGTTGGCTTTTTTGGCAGTTGCAGCACACTGCTGGCTCATATTGAAGTGATTGTCCACTAGGACTCTGAGATCCCTCTCACAGTTACTAATATTGAGCAAGGTACCACCTATACTATACCTGTGCATTTGATTTTTCCTGCCTAAATGTAGAACCTTACTTTTTTCACCATTGGATTTCATTTTGTTAGATAGCGCCCAGTGTTCAAGTCTGTCCAGATCCTCCTGTATCTTAAGCCTATCTTCTGAAGTATTGGCTATTCCTGCCAGTTTGATGTTGTCTGCAAATTTGATGAGTTCCCCATCTATCCCCTCATCCAAATCGTTAATGAAGATGTTGAAGAGCACTGGGCCCAGAACAGAGTCCTGGGGCATCCCACTACACACTTCCTTCCATGTAGATGCAGTTCCATTGAGGACCACACGCTGAGTACGGCCGGTCAGCCAGCTACGAATCCATCTGGTGGTGATGCTATCTAACCCATATTTTTCTATCTTATCAAGTAGTAGGTTGTGATCTACTTTATCAAATGCCTTACTGAAGTCCAGGTAAATTATATCTACAGCATTCCTCTGGTCCACTAATTTTGTCACTTGGTCAAAGAATGTAATAAGATTTGTCTGGCATGATCTGTTTTTGACAAACCCATGTTGACTTTTAGTGATAACTTTGTTCGCATCTAGGTGTTCGCTGATTTGTTGTTTGATTATCTTTTCCAGAATCTTCCCAGGTATTGAGGTCAGGCTGATAGGTCTGTAGTTTCCTGGATCTATTTTTTCCCCTTTTTTGAAGGCAATCAATTTTGATTGATTGAATGAATGAATGAATGAATGAATGAATGAATGAAGCAAAGCTGCTTGGGATCCATTTCAAATTAACTTTTTAAAGTGTTTCTTTTTCACCAATTCCTTATAACTTTCTTTTAGTTTGACATTGTTTTTCTCCTTGATCTCTGTGTTCCTTGTGTTATTTTAACTTGCTGAACTACATTTTACCTTGTTGCTTCTTTTGTATGCATTTCTTTGGCTGACCTGGTAGCTGGGAACACTCTGTCTCTCAGTCAACCTATTCAGTCCCTGCTTATCTTTAGAAATCTTTTAAAAGCACATTTGTTTGTTTGTTTGCTTGTTTCAGCAAGCATATGCTTCCTTTTATTACAAATCTCCACCTTCCTTGTTCTCTCATCTATCCTGCCCTTTTTCTTAAAGTTGCATCAATTTTTTAAAAGGACTGTAAGATTTTGGCAGAGTTTTGGTTTTTTAAATTGTTCTGCAGAGTACCTAGTTGTTACAGGTACTTAATATATAGTGAGTATCATTAATGTTTCACTAATAAGTAAGCACTGAAGCCACTCTTGGCCCATGCTGTCCCTGCCAAGATGTATATCAGTATAGTACAGCAAGAATGTAAATGCCCTGCTTGTCCAAACAGTAGGGAGTAGAAGTAATTCTGATGTGTAAAATTATTGCTGTGCCCTTTGACAGTAAGCATTTTAAATTAATCCTCTTCAGGTCAAGAGACTCCTTTTCACAAGACTATACTGGTGCAACTCCTAGACACTGACATACTGGCATCCAGAATTAATGCATTTTTAAAAATCATATGAACTAGCCCTGAAAAGTTTATTTTTTGCACTTGTATATATAGAAACATATTGTTGCTTTGCATGACAGATGTAACAAGACTTTCAAAGGAGCAGCTTTTTACATGTAATTGGGAATTAAAGGATCAAATTCAAAATCTATGCTTTTTAATGACAAGAGTAAAAGGGCCATTTCACAAACTAGAAAATGATGTCCTGTTGAATCTTACCATAGAGTGTATCACTTTTGGTTATCCACCTTTGAAATACTCATAAATTTCTAGTAAGCTTATAACCAGGGGCCCTGCTTGAGATTCCTCTCCATAACCTATTATTTTAAGGACCCATGTGGACAATCATAATGGGTTTCCTTCTGGAAATTAAAAGGAGGTATATGGCATGGAGTACCACTTTTGGTTTATACAAGCAAAACTTTCAAAGACATTATTTAAGCTATATTCAAAGAATGGGATGTATGTTCAAACAACAATACACTAGAAAATTATCTTTCTGCTTGGGAATTAGGGAACTGAAGTCCCATATATTTGGAAAGGATAAAGTTAAGGAAGTTGCAGTAGAAATTTAGAAAAATATGATCCATTTTGTTGTTAGTTGCAAAGTCATGTCCGACCCATCGCGACCCCATGGACAATGTTCCTCCAGGCCTTCCTGCCCTCTACCATCTTACGGAGTCCATTTAAGCTCACACCTACTGCTTCAGTGACTCCATCCAGCCACCTCATTCTCTGTCGTCCCATTCTTCTGTTGCCCTCAATCTTTCCCAGCATTAGGCTCTTCTCCAGTGAGTCCTTCCTTCTCATTAGGTGGCCAAAGTATTTGAGTTTCGACTTCAGGATCTGGCCTTATAAAGAGCAGTCAAGGTTGATCTCCTCTAGGACTGACCAATTTGATCGCCTTGCAGTCCAAGGGACTCGCAGGAGTCTTCTCCAGCACCATAGTATGATCTATTACCATCCATTTATTAGTTTAGTTGTATCTGACTTGACCCTAGAATTCTTAACTACAGCTATAATAGTAGGAATTCCAATTATTGCAGGCCCATCACATGTGGAGGTGCATGGCTGAAGAAGCTTGCAGTATCAAAAAAAAGAATCAATCTTAGATAAGAGTTTTAATTAATCTCACTGTGGATTCCTGTGGGAACAAATATATTTATTTCACTCCCAGTGGAATTTACGGTGGCATGTATGCATCAAGCAGATTTCTCTTGAAACACCTTTGAGTGTACAAAAGAATACTACAGAATAGGCACATTGTACACAAATGCTATTAGCATGATGGATATCTTAACAGCTAAGAATTCTGTTAAGAGAAAGGAAAGAATTCCCAACTGATTCATACACTAAATTAATTCCTTTCTGCTAATTGTGCAGAAAGTTAGGAGCTGTGGTGGCACAGTGGTTAGAGTGCAGTATTTCTACAGCCAGGAGTTCAATCCTGACCAGCTCAAGGTTGACTCAGCCTTCCATCTTTCCAAGGTCGGTAAAATGAAGACCCAAATTGTTGGGGGCAATAGGCTGACTCCAAAAACTACTTAGGAATGGCTGTAAAACACTATGAAGCAGTATATAAGTCTAAGTGCTATTGCTATTGCTAACTGGCCCAGCATTATTTTTTTTCTTTCAGTGATGGTGGTGGTGATCATGATGACGATCTATGGAAACATAGCTGGATGAGAAACCTGTTGAGCTAAACAGAGCAGATATTAATTATAGGAAATTAGAATCCTTCAATTCATTCACTTGGTGGTACATTTAACAAAGCATGTATGAGTGAGTAGAACCAAATCCGTGAAGAATATTTAGATATTTAAAGGCCAGAAGGACAAATGATGTTTATTTAGAAAGTTAAATTTCCCTATAAAGAACTTGTCTTTCTGAGCTTTCTAGCCTCAAATTGGAAGAATGGGTAAGGAAATGAAGAACATCATACTGTAATCTTTTGATAGCAAATAAGATGGAGTGAAGCCAAGACACTAAATGTTTTAAATCTTTAATCAGGAGAAAGCCAAGCAGAGACAAAGTGGGGAACAAAGAGAAACCCCCATCTTACTATCTCTAATGGTCAACAGAATAAAAAAATATAGTCAGTGGAGCGGGAGTGTGTATGTGTGAGATATAAAAAAACACACACAAACCGCTATCTGAACGCACTCTCACACCACCACCCAGCACAGATCAACTCCGTAGCCAAGACACTCATCTCCAGAACAAAACAACTAGCTGACGAACAACACCTAAAAACCGAACTACACACTCTCACTAATGTACTAACAGCCAATGGATTCCAAAGAAACACGATTACCAACTTAATCCGAAGAGAGACACCCACAAAAACCCAAGACAGAGAACAAGAAAATGGCAAAGCCCTCCTCCCATACTTAAAAGGGACCACAGACAGAATCAGCAAGGTCCTCCAAAAACACAACATCAAAACAGCATTCTACACAGACAGAAAAATATCCACCATCCTAAGAAACCCCAAGGACATAATTGGCTTAGAAAACCAAGGAGTATACGAAATCCCATGCACCACCTGCCCCACCACATACATCGGACAGACCAACAGAAGAATAAGTGCACGCATTGAAGAGCACAAAAACTCACTCAGAAAGGGAGAACAAACTTCATCCCTGGTCCAACACTTTGAAGCCACGGGACATGAAATTGATTTTAAAAAAACCAAAACTATCGCCAAAATTGAACATTTTAACAACAGAATAATCAGAGAAGCCATTGAGATAGAAAAACGCCCCCACAGCATAAACAAACGAGATGATACCTCTCGCCTACCAACCATTTGGAAACCTGCCTTGATTGACAGACGAGTCCCAACCACCAAGAATGACACCAGACCCAAACTCATGATAACACCACATGACATCACCACCACACAACCATTCAAAAAGCAAATCCGAACCCACAATGATAACGAGGCACAACCACAAAACAGAAACCTAACTACAGCTGCAACATCAGCCACTTTAAACCCCTCCAAACCACACAATAAGCAAACTGACACCCACTATAAAAACATGGCACCACCACAAACACGAAGCCAAACAAAAGCAGCACAACTCACCAGCTCAGGTCTAAGGCTGGCAGCTGAGACCAGCCCATACACTCAAAACACACCTCCACCCAATCAGAACACACCCACCATTCAAAACACACTCCCACCCAATCAGAACACACTTAAACTCCCACCCAATCAGAGCACACCTCCACCCACAGAACACACCCCCTCTGGCAGTTTAAAAAAGAGGAACAAACAGCCACATGCTTCTCCCAGAAGAAGGAAGCAGAAGCCACCAGCCTGATGATGACGGATGGGATTCCGTCGAAACGTCGCTCCTACACTTTTAGTTCTACGCGGGGAAAAACCCGAATAACCAAAGATCCACATACGAACACCCGCGAAAACCTCAGAAAACATATATATATATATATATATATATATATATATATATATATATATATATATATATATATATATATATACATATATATATATATATATACATATATATATATATATATATATATATATATATATATATATATATATATATATATATATATATAATATGGATCTTTGGTCATTCGGGTTTTTTCCCGCGTAGAACTAAAGGTGTAGGAGCAATGTTTCGACAGAATCCCATCCGTCATCATCAGGCTGGTGGCTTCAGCTTCCTTCTTCTGGGAGAAGCATATATATATGGATCTTTGGTCATTCGGGGTTTTTCCCGCATAGAGTTGAAGGTGTAGGAGCAACGTTTCGACGGAATCCCATCTGTCATCCTCAGGCTGGTGGCTTCAGCTTCCTTACATATATATATACATACATACATATACATATACATATACATATACATATACATATACATATACATATACATATAGTAAAGGTAAAGCTTCCCCCACACATGCGTGCTAGTCGTTTCCGACTCTAGGGGCCAGTGCTCATCTCCATTTCAAAGCCGAAGAGCCAGCGCTTGTCCAAGGTTGTCTCCGTGGTCATGTGGCCGGCATGACTAGACGCCAAAGGTGCACGGAATGCTGTTACCTTCCCACTGTAGTGGTCCCTATTTTTCTACTTGCATTTTTACGTGCTTTCGAACTGCTAGGTTGGCAGAAGCTGGGACAAGTAACAGGTGCTCACTCTGTTACGCGGCACTCGGGATTCGACCCACCAAACTGCCTACCTTCTGATTGACAAGCTCAGCGTCCTAACCCACTGAGCCACCATGTCCCTTATTATATGTGTGTGTGTGTGTGTGTGTGTGTGTGTGTTTATTCAGTTGTTATTCATGTAATAATTTTCTTCCACTTCCTGGAAATACTATTCAGATATAATCAGCCCTTTCTAACATGCCCTCTCTTTCTTATCCTAAAAGATGGGAAGACTCACTGAAAGGTAACCATAAGCTTCTGCTGCCTGGTTTTGTTGATAGTATCATAAAAGACTGTTAAAGATCTGTATGTCTGATGGCATTTGGATTTTATGGGGGTCTGTTTATGCCAAACCCTTATGCCAGCGTTATCTATAAAAACAGAGGGAATTATATTATGCAAAAACATCTCAACAAGAAAGCAGCCATGATCCACACAGTTTACAATTTAAACTGGGTGTAAAATATTATGCAAGATTTGCTTCTTGTAGTAGTGGCAAAGTTACATAGAGTGAAATTCCAGCATAGCTTAATTCAGGGTAATAATTGGCTAACTGATTTGTGTTTTCAGTATAATTTTGATAAGGTTAAGTTCCAGGCTTCAAGTTTTCATATTAAGGCACAATAGCAGAAATTCTATCTGAGTAGGTATTTAAATTGGTATATTTTGCTTCTTACATAAATAAAAGTTTTCAAATCATTTGATGGAGTTTCATGAATAATATTGGTATAGAATTCCAGAGGGTGGTTGTTGGTTTATTTTGCCTTTGTACAACTACAAAGCTGGGAAGGAAGGCCAGACAGGAAGAAGCCAAGAGGGGAGTACAGATAGTCCTTGACTTACAACAGTCCATTTAGTGGCTGTTCAAACTTACCATGGCACTGAAAAAAGGGACTTATGACAATTTTTCATACTTATCACATTGCAGCATCCCCATTTACATTTGGGAGCTTGACAACTAGTTCATATTTACGACGGCTGCAGTGTCCCTGGGTCATGTGATCCTCTTTTGTGACCTTCTGACAAGCAAAATCAATGGGGGAAGCCAGATTCATTTAACTACCATGTTACTAATTTAACAACTGCAGTGATTCACTTGACAAATGAGGCAAAAAAGTCATAAAATAGGGCAAGACTTACTTAACAAATTTCTCACTTAGCAACATAAATTCTGGGCTCAATTATGGTTGTAAATCAAGGACTACCTGTAAATGATCCCCATCCCCCCAAAAAGCCCCAAAAAATTTAAACAGAAGAGCAACAAATTTATTTATTTATTTATTTAATTTTATTTATATACCGCCCTTCTCCCGAAGGACTCAGGGCAGTGAACAGGGCAGATATATAAAAAATACAAAAATACAAAAGTTAAAAGAAAATTAAACATATGCCCAACTAAAAACAGTAAATACATATATTAAAAATGACAATAAAAACCCAACCCATCCCCCATCAGGCCAGGCCGGCTTGTTCAAATAAGAGTGTCTTCAGATCGCGACGGAAGGAGCGAAGGTCGGGCGCCATCCGGAGCTCAACTGGCAACCGATTCCATAGCTCCGGGGCGCCCACAGAGAAGGATCTCCCCCTGGGGGCCACCAATCGACATTCTCTGATCGGTGGCACCCTGAGGAGGCCCTCTCTATGGGAGCGCACAGGGCGGAGGGAAGTTGATGCCGGCAGCAGGTGCTCCCCAAGGTACTCCGGACCCATGCCATGTAGGGCCTTAAACACCATTACCAGTACCGTGAATCTCACCCGGAAGACAACTGGTAACCAATGCAGCTCACGGAGCAGAGGTGTAACGTGGGAGTATCGGGAGACTCCCAACACAACTCTTGCGTCTGCATTCTGTACCAGTTGGAGCCTCCGAGTGGTCCTCAAGGGCAGCCTCATGTAGAGAGTGTTGCAGTAGTCCAGACAAGAGGTCACGAGTGCGTGAGTGACCGTACATAAGGCATACCGGTCTAGATAGGGCCACAACTGGCGCACCACGTGAACCTGGGCGAAGGCCCCCCTAGTCACAGCTACTATGTGATCTTCCAGAGTGAGCCGTGAATCTAGGAGGACTCCCAAGTTGTGAGCCCTATCTACGGGGGGTAATAGTTCACCCCCCATGGAAAGAGATGGAATGTTCTGAATATCCCAGGATGCCGGTATGCACAGCCACTCAGTCTTGTCGGGGTTCAGTTGAAGTCTGTTCCTCCCCATCCAGACCCGAACCGCCTCCAGGCAATGGGACATCACGTCGAGGGCATCACTGGGGTGGTTTGGGGTCAAAATGAAAAGCTGGGTATCATCGGCATACTGATGATACCCAACTCCAAAACCACGAATGATCTCACCCAGCGGTTTCATGTAGATGTTGAACAGGAGAGGCGAGAGGACCGACCCCTGAGGAACTCCACAAACGAGAGACCTCGAGGTCGACCTCTGCCCCTCTGTATATTTCTTTATGAATGTGACTTACTTTAAGTTTTAAATCAAATTCAAGCAATCAAATTTTCAAAGTTTGATCAGCTAAGAAATAAGAATATTAAATAGGATTAAATGTGATTGCATTTGAGTCTGAGGACTGTTCTTCCATTACTGCTTTGATTTTTAAAAAAAGTATCGTAGTTAGAAAACCTAAATGTGGCAAGAAGAGAAAAGATGACAAAGTTTGCTTCCTTTTCTAAGAATGGAGAGACACATTATTTTCTTCTCAAGAAAATAGAACAGAACGGCCTATTGGAGTTGAGTCTTCTACAACACAATATTTTTAATGCTTTTCTTTTTAATAATTGAAACAAGGCAAACTTTCTTTAAAACATCTTTTAAAAACTGAGCAAGCAAAAAATACACAGCAGGAACCAGCTTTCAGGAAATTTAGTAAATACGTATCCCAGTGGGATGAATGTTGAAGGAATGTTGTAGGCCTAAGAATATACACTCATTTATTATTACTATTTAGATGTTTCCGCCTCTAAAATCAATTCTGGGTGTAGAAATTTTCACAAACTAAAAGAGGGGTTAAATAGTAGCAGATTAATTTCACAGTTGGAGGTGGTCTTTTAAAAAATTATATCAGCCACAATGAGTTGAATAAACCAAAGAAACCACCATTGTCCTAAGGAAAAAAAAACTGGGAATAACTTAAGAAACCCCTATGAATACATACAGAAATATGTGTAAGATATGGAAAATGGGGGAAATCACTAAGGAAGGATCCCTGCAAGGAGCTAGTACTTGCAGAAAGTAAGTCAGAAATACTAAGAGAGAAAACTCAAGCAAGGGAAACTAAAACTAATTAGATGAAAATGGAACTGGCTGAATAACCTCCCATGAGTTATATGTTGATGGTTCTGATTTAAGTTGGATGGAGTGGCATAACTTTGGATATTGTCCTAGGGCAGACATGTCAAACAAAAGGCCCGGGGGCCGGATCCGGCCCGCAAAGTGGTTTCATGTGGCCCACGAAGCCATCCTGGAAACAGTGAGGGAACGGCCCCCACTGCCTTGGCCCTGGCCCAGAGACCCTCCTTCTGCCAGAGACCCTCAGATCTGTCCCACTCCTGCCCAGGCCCCCATAGGCACCCTTGATGCAAACGATGTAGAGCTGGCCATGCCCACCCAATAGGCCATATGCACTCTAGCCACACCCACCCAGAAGTCCATGCCCACCCTGGCCATACCCACCCGGCCCCTTGAGGGCAACCGCAGTGCTGATGCGGCCCTCAATGAAATTGAGTTTGACACCCCTGTCCTAGGGCTTATATCCTGTTCAGCATATTTATAGTTATAAATAAGGATAAGGAATTAGAAAACATCATCTTCAAATATATGGATGGAATTAAAAATAATGTATAGCAACACCCTTAGAAATACAAATTTCAATTTGAACCAATGCCAGTTCCTATATGTGAGCTCTAAAATCAAAAGAGGGGGTATAGGATTGAGAGAAAACATAAAAAGAAAGGTTAGAGGTGCTGAATATGGAGATAGCCTGGAGAAGAGAAAAATGCAGTGAGACCTAATTACTCTCTTTAAGAATGAGGGCAGTCTTGTTCAAAGTTGTTCCAGAAGAAAGGACAAGGAACAATCTGTTTAAATTAGCAGAGTCTCTTATGGCAGCAGGAATGCAGTCTACAGCCCAGGATGCAGCTGCAACTCTCCCTTCAGAAGCAGCACTATCCAGCTTTTTCCAATTTCCGTCTCCCCAGACTGCCTCTTTCTTTCTTCACCCTAGGTTGCCGAGACCTGTAGTTCTAACCCCCTGGCACTTTATTCAATCCTCATTTTGGACACCCCATCTCCCAGAAGTCCACTCCCTGCTCAGAGTTAAGAGGCAAGGTTCCAGCCACCCAATCAGAAACTTGGCTAATGTTGTGAAAAGTTCAAGATGTGTGCTGTGCTGAAAATGTGAAATTCCTTATCAAGGACCAGATGTGAGATTTAAGCTCACATTGCATGTATCCTGAATGGAATGTAGGAAGTCTGTACCCCACCCCCACCCCCCAGAGAATGAAATTTTATGGGATATATTTAAAAAGGCAGGCTAGAATATTTGCCCTGAAGGAATATTTGCCCTTTCCCTAAGCAGAAACCACTCTTGAGAAATGCAGATTTGGTAATCCATTCGGGAAGACTGGGGCAGGAAGGCTGGAGCTGAGAGGATTAGAAAAACAAAGACTCCTAAATTTTACATATCCCCACCCAAATTCTAAGGACAGGATATGACCTTTAGGACATAATAGGGTTAACCCACCACCATTAGAATACCAAGCTCAGGTCAAAGTACATTGCACAGGAAGAGGACCTCAAATATAAAGCCCAGAGAAGGTATAAAAACCCACCCACTCTCAACTCCATTTGGCCAGCTCATCAAGAAACAGGAACTTTTTTTCTTAAGCAGCCTCCATTTTTATTTCCAGCATCTTAGCCTCCATTTTATTTACTCCCAGCTTGGAACTGGACCTGATTTTTCTTTCAACAGGAACATGGTAATCTAACAATGCTGACTGAAAGGTCTCTAAAGGTAAAGGTAAAGGTTCCCCCACACATGCGTGCTAGTCATTTCCGACTCTAAGGGCTGGTGCTCATTTCCGTTTCAAAGCCGAAGAGCCAGCACTTGCCCAAGGACATCTCCGTGGTCATGTGGCCAGCATGACTAGATGCCAAAGGCGCACGGAACACTGTCACCTTCCCACTGTAGTGGTCCCTATTTTTCTACTTGCATTTTTACGTGCTTTCGAACTGTTAGGTGGGCAGAAGCTGGGACGAGTAACAGGCGCTCACTCTGTTACGCGGCACTCGGGATTTGACCCGCCAAACTGCCGACCTTCTGATTGACAAGCTCAGCGTCCTAACCCACTGAGCCACCGCGTCCCCTAAAAGGTCTCTACCCATCAGTAATTTTCTTTTCTCAGAACCCAAATGAAAGACCGGAGGCAAAGTGCTGTGCCTCACAAAGTGTCAGTGTACATCACTTTGTGGCATGTGGCTTACCTGCAGGAATTGTACACATCTAGAAGAACCCCAGTGCGCAAGAGATGCTGCTTCTTTCAATACAAGTAGAATTCTACTTTTATTTGAAAATTTGCCTGAATTGGGGTGATTCAATCCAACACCTTTCAAATCCAACACATAACTTTCATTAGCTTTGCAGAGCATTAAATCTAATGAGTAAGAAATGTAAGAAACATAGTTTTAGTAATACAGCACATACTTTGTATGTGAAAGGTCTAAATTTACTTTCTAACATCACATGAAAACATCTTCAGTAGCCAGTTTAGGAAAAGAGGGAGATTTTATTATGATGGTGCTCTTTGAAAAAGGTATTACTGGCTCGGTGGACAGTAAGCTTTCCATTATTTCATATTGCACTAATATTGGCCTACTTACAAGTTTGTGATAAGGATTACTGAGTTTCTATATGTGGAATAGTTTTAATTCTCTAAATTCTAACATGAAGGATTTATAACAGCATGATCCAATATTTAAAGAGCAATGAGTCACATGGGAATAAATTTATCCCTGATATTTTAAACATTTTATCTTTATCTTCTTTATTATTTTTTATCACATTTAATGTTCAGATCTTTTAAGAATTCTGAACCAATGCCAACAATTTCAACAAATTTTTCAAACAGACATTTGCAAAACAGAAGAAACCCAGTCATGATCCAATGAATTTTGACTCTACAGAATTGCAGTGATTAAGTCTTCAAAATATTGTTTGTTTGTCTTGCAAGTTTGGGGGAAAGGCATCTCTCATTAGAAATACACATCAAAGAAACACAGAATCAGTTGTGTTCAATTCCGAAATTAAATAGTTGGCTTCTGGTCAAACTTAGGCAATAACCAGTTGAAGACCCTCAGGATGGCAGCAGATATAGTGTGACCTATTTTTTTTATTTCCCCCCACAATAGGTTACAAATTAATGTTATATTAGTGAAAGGAAGATTTTTTTTAATTGCATAGCCAGGAGCAAGGGAGGGAGGAAACTGAATTCATAAAAATAGTATTGGAGTAAGATGATTAAAAAAAATAGGCTGATGAAAATATTAAGCATAGCTGGTGGTGACGGTCTCACTGGCTAATTCCTAGCATAATCTTGATTCTAAAACATTTCTGTCACAGGAACGGCTATGAAACATTTCTACCAAATAATAATGCAATGCATTTTTCCCATTTTCTTCAAAGGGATTTATACCTGGCTCCCCTCCCTAGATGGGTGCCAGCTGCAGCAAGCTGGAAAAGAATTATCTGCACCAATGTATCGTCAGTGATCTAAAAATATTTAATACAGAAATATTGTCTAAAGGACATTACGGCTGTGACACAAGCTGAGAGAAAATAGCACCTTAAGTTACCCGCTAACCAGAGTCACTTGGCACTTTTAACCTACTTGGATAAATGAAGGTTCAGGAAGCCACAGGAGGCATAATTAATCTTAGCTCTCCTTTCCCCGTCCCTCCTTTCATTTTAAAAATATTAAGCACAAACCACTGAACACACTAATGTAGAACCATTATAGAAACTCCTTGACACGGAGCTGTGGTAAACATGCAGGCATTTCCCTTGGGTTCTTTCCCAGTTTGAGGAACTGCAGTTACATCAAGTGGTATTTCATCCGCAAGCTACTTACTGTATAAGGAAGGATCAAACTTTGGGGTGGTTTTAAATCTGAAATTGCAGTTGTTATAATAACTAGTTGGAAATACTTCTGGAACTGAACGCTTTGGACCAAATCCTTCAGCAAGGCTGATATAATAGTTTTACTTCATTGCTTTGCTGACTTTTTGGAGAGAGAACCCACCATCTTTTTAACTAGTTTTCAAGCAACTTTGGAGGAAACAACAAAATAGTGATTCTCTATAGCTAGTATATTGAAAGAGACAATTGTGTCATGGAAATCCATTGTAATGGTGATTCTTCCTATAGGATCTCGGACCTGTTTACTGGAATGGCCTCACATAGGGATATCATTGTAACTTGAATTGGGAGGCAGGTCACTTCACTGGACTGGGAAGAGGGAGAATCACTATTTAGCCAGGCTCTGCATTACAACCACATTTGTTTTGACCCAGAGGTGTTCAACTTAAAGTTAAATTGGACTTTAACTCCACAACTCAGGCAGATGTTGCTGAACATACATACATGAAAAGGTTTGGGGCAGTCTCAGAAGATTGGTCCATTAGTGGGGGAAAGTGGCAAGAAGGTGACAAGCAATAGGGAGAAAGCAGAATTATTTAACTCATTTTTTGCATCTGTCTTTACACAAAGGGAAAAAACAGTCCAACCTATCAAAAACAGTGCCATAAAAAATAGAATAGAATCACGAGTTAAGATAGGCAAGAAAATGGTAAGTGAGCACCTGTCCAGCCTAGATGAGTTCAAATCACCAGGACCAGATGGATTACACCCCAAGATTCTCAAGGAACTGGCAGATGTCATCTCAGAACCACTGAACTATATTTTTTCAAAGATCCTTGATTACTGGGGAACTACCAGAGGACTGGAAAAAAGTTGATGTAGTTCCCACCTTCAAAAAATGGAAAAAAAATAGATCCAGGTAACTACAGACCTATCAGACTGACTTCAATACCTGGGCAGATTCTGGAAAAGATAAACATGAATCAGCGAACACCTTGATGCAAACAAAGTCATTACTAAAAGCCAACATGGATTTGTCAAAAACAGATCATGCCAGACAAATCTTACTGCATTCTTTGACCAAGTGACAAAATTAGTGGACCAGAGGAATGCTGTGGATATAATTTACTTGGACTTCAGTAAGGCATTTGATAAAGTAGATCACAACCTACTACTTGCTAAGATAGAAAAATGTGGGTTAGACAACATCACCACCAGATAGATTCATAGCTGGTTGACAGGCCGTACTCAGTGTGTGGTCCTCAATGGAACTGCATCTACATGGAAGGAAGTGTGTAGTGGGGTGCCCCAGGACTCTGTTCTGGGCCCAGTGCTCTTCAACATCTTCATCAATGATTTGGACGAGGGGATAGATGGGGAACTCATCAAATTTGCAGATGACACCAAGCTGGCAGAAATAGCCAATATTCCAGAAGATAGACTTAAGATACAGGAGGATCTGGACAGTCTTGAAAACTGGGCGCTAACAAAAGGAAATTCAATGGTAAAAAAGTAAGGTTCTACATTTAGGCAGGAAAAACCAAATGCACAGATATAGTATAGGGGGTACCTTGCTCAATAGTAGTTTCTGTGAGAGGGATCTCGGAGTTGTAGTGGACAATCACTTCAATATGAGCCAACAGTGTGCTGTAGCTGCCAAAAAAACCAACACAATGCTAGGCTGCATTAACAGAGGGATAGAATCAAGATCATATGAAGTATTAATACCACTTTACAATGCCTTGGTAAGGCCACACTTGGAATACTGCATCCAGTTTTGGTCACCACAATGTAAAAAAGACCTTGAGACTTTAGAAAGAATACAGAGAAGAGCAACAAAGATGATCAGGGGACTGGAGGCTAAAACATATAAGGAACGGTTGCTGGAATTGGGTAAATGTATTTTAATGAAGAGAAGGGTGAGGGGTGACATGATAGCAGTGTTCCAATATCTCAGGGGCTGCCACAAAAAAGAGGGAGTCAAGCTATTCTCCAAAGCTCCTGAAGGCAGGACAAGAAGCAATGGATGGAAACTAGTCAAGGAGAGAAGCAACCTAGAACTAAGGAGAAACTTCCTGACAGTTAGAACAATTAACCAGTGGAACAACCTGCCTCCAGAAGTGGTGAATGCTCCAACACTGGAAGTTTTTAAGAAGAGACTGGACAGCCATTTGTCTGAAATGGTACAGGGTTTCCTGCCTGAGCAGGGGGTTGGACTAGATGACCTCCAAGATCCCTTCCAACTTTTATTATTATTATTATTATTATTATTATTATTATTATTATTATTATTATTATTATTATTATTATTATTATTATTGTTGTTGTTGTTGTTGTTGTTGTTGTTGTTGTTGTTGTTGTTGTTGTTGTTATTGTTATCTCATCAAACTCAATGAAATTTTTAACATATTAAAATTGTTAATGGATAAAGTACTTGTCATCTTTTCTTACTTGTAACCCGCATCTTCATAACAAGTTTTTCTTTCCCTTTCTTCCTTTCCCCACCTCACCCCAATTCAAATCCTGTATCAGTTTAGCCACCCTGTGCCTCTGATAAAGTGAACAGCATCTGATGAAAGTTTTTGCCTCTTAATAAAATTGAAAAAGCTGCTACTAGATTCCTTTGTTTTTTACCATCATATTCTCTGGCATGGCACAGTCATGTTTCTGGTGATCAGATGCTTGAGTGAAGTCTAAACAAGCCTGTGTATAAAGACATAATATACATGTAAAGTCTATCCAAATGAAAAGGAAGTGTCAGAAGAGGCAAGATTACAGCTGAATTCCCAATCTTGAGAAAAAGGCATGGTTACTTTGCAGATAGTTTATTTCTGCCCTCAGCATGTTCTGAAGCACCTTTTTTTGAAGTGAATCCAAATGCCCTATTTGATAGTATGAGGTTAATTTTCCATCTATTAAAAAGACCACCTGTTTTTTAAACTCGGAGTCTTAACTTGAACAAAAAATCAAGAAGCATTCAAGAAGCAATTAAGCTGACATAAACTTCACCTTCATTTCATCTGAGTTCCAGCCTGTTTCATGTAGTTTCTGTCCCAATTATATATTATTCTAGACTTCTGTTTATGATATTTAATGTTTCTGCTTTTAAAAATAAAAAGAGATGATATTCCTTAATGGCTACCTCTCTGATGCATATTAATTATCTTAAAAAGTGATATTTGTGGTTAAGTGCATATTTATAAATCATTTAAAATATACATCATTTTTCTAATAGAAAAAAATCTGCCCTGAAACAGCTTTTCCTTTCTAATCAGGTAAATATATAGTTGCAAATTTTTATTTAATATTTTTTTTCCTCAATGACTGAGGGACCAGCAATTGAATCGCCAGTCAGACATTCTGATTAGGAGAGGTACCAGGGCCACGGGACAGTATAGCATAGGGTTTTGCTCCAGCTGCAGAAGCATTTGCTGCACAGGAGCTCGCCACCCTATTAAGCCAAAGTTTAGACTTCAGGTGGAGCTGCAAGGGGTCCCTTGCAAGATGGAGCTGGACACAGGCTCAGCCGTACCCATTATATCACTTGAGACATTTAATTTCATCTGCAATCGCAGCAAGAGATGGGCCAAGCTTAGGCCATCTGATATTATACTGACCGACTTCCAGAATGCCAGAGTCACAGTCAAGGGTGAGGCCACACTGGCTGACAAATTTAAGGGGTTTTCTGGGCACCTGGACGTTGTCGTAGTAGGGGGTCAGCGAACGAGCCTGATTGGGCTCGATTGGTTTGATGCACTTGGCATCCAAGTAACCGGAATCAACCGGACACAAGTCGCCAGTCTAGCGACAGTATGGAATTCGCAGATGTGTTTGACTCAGGTCTGGTACACGGGCCCGCCAATAACATTTAAACCAGATCCAAATGTAGTGCCAGTCAGGATTAAACCTCATAGAGTGCCATTTGCTCTTAAACAAAAGATAGATGCTGAGTTACATAAACTCGTAGCTTCCTGTGGACAAGGCCACAGCCATGGCACAGACAATTGTAACCCACAGGGGGGCGTTTTACTTTAAACGCCTGCAATTTAGCCCCTGGCATTTTTCAAGGCATTATGAAGCAAATGTTCAAGGGAATTCCAGGGGTTTGCCCCTATTTTGATGACATGCTCATCACCGGTGAGTCCACTGAGGTGCTGGCAAGGAGGCTCAAAGCCATCCTTCAAAGGTTTCGTGAAGCAGGCCTTAATCTTAAGAAGAATAAGTGTAGTATTGGAACTCCCTTCAACTGAGTTCTTGGGTTTCCGTATCGATGCCGACGGCATCCACCCAGCTGAGTCAAAGGTGAAAGCCATCCAGATGGCACCCAGCACCAAAACGAAGGGAGAGCTTCAGGCATTCCTAGGCCTCCTAAATTTTTACCATGTGTTCCCTCCTAACAAGGCTGCAGTGGCAGAGCTGTTACTCCGGCTCTTGGATAAAAATACTGCGTGGAAATGGACTAATGTTCACGAAAGCAGCTTTCAAGCATTGAAGGCCCTACTGTCCGTCAGTTCTATGATCACTCATTTTAAGGAATCGATGCCAGTGTGCCTTGCATGTGATGCGTCCCCATATGGGATGGGGGCTGTCTTAAGTCACTTGGAGAGTGATGGGACTCAAGTCCCGATTGCTTTCTATTCCAGGACACTGTTCTCCATAGAGCGTAATTACGCACAAATTGATAAGGAGGCATTGGCTGTAGTAGCTGGATTAAAAAAATTCCATGAGTACTTGTATGGCAGGGACTTCACAGACCATAAACCGCTATTGGGGTTATTCACTACAGACAGGCAGACACCCCACATCTTATCCCCTAGAATGTTAAAATGGTCCATTTTTTTATCGGCTTACAGCTTTAAGCTAATTCACAAACCCAGCAAGGATATGGGCCATGCAGATGGCCTGAGCAGGCTTCCACTACCTCAAATTGAGCCAGATCCAGCCCCAGTGACCCACATTTTGTCCATTCATGAGTTGCCAAAGTTTTCCCTCTACGTGGGGGACATAGCTGCAGAAAATGTGGCAGAGTGCTATCTTGGGTCCACACAGGGTGGCTAGAAAAAAACCCTGGACCTGAGTTTCAGAGCTACTTCACACGTAGACACAAGCTCTCAGCTCATAAGAGTTGTATTCTATGGGGGAGCAGGGTCATTGTTCCCACCTCATTAAGGGACAGGGTATTGCAATCGCTTCATGAAGGTCATCTGGGTATCGTTCACATGAAAGCATTGGCATGAAGCTATTTATTGTGGCCCGGATTAGATAAAGCCATTGAAGCTCAAGTACACAGGTGTTACACGTGTCAGCAGTCTAGGCCTGAAATGCCACACACTCCTGTCCATAGATGCGAGGAAACATACTGTACACCCCTTGGTCGCAGATTCATATAGACTTCGCTAGGTCCTTTCAGGGACAGTTATTTCTTATAGTGGTCGTCAGCCACTCTAAATGGTTGGAAGTTATACCAGTCACAAATATGACTACTTCTAGGACCATCCAGGTGCTTAGGAAACTCTTTGCAATGCACAGGCTACCAGACATCATAGTGTCTGATAATGGAGCCCAATTCACTGGGGCAGAATTTCAGGCCTTCCTGAGGGCAAACCTCATTAATCACGCCACATTGGCTCCATTTCATCCGTCCAGTAATGGGCAAGCTAAATGAATGGTGTGCACCGCAAAAGAATCATTGAAGTGCATAGTGACTGGGGACTGACACCACAGACTGGCCGACTTTATGCTCTGCCAACATTCAACTCCATGCACGGCAACAGGCAAAAGCCCAGCAAAGCTACGCTGCAGGAGGTGACTAATAATGAAACTGGACAGGTTGCACCCAGAACGGGTGGCAGCAGAGGCCTCTCGCCCAAGACCCCCAAGGGGGTTGCAAGTGGGTGAAGGGGTGTGGGCCCCAAACTATGGGCATGAGAACTTGTGGGTGCCAGGGAAAATCATCAAAACTTCAGGTCCTCTCTCATACAAAGTGGGCCTAGAGGGCGGGCGAGTCATTTGTCACCATATTGATCAGCTTAGGAAGCGTTTTCCAGAACGGCCACAAAACAAGGACTTCGTCCCAGGTCCCATCCACAGACCTCAAACGGGCAGCCAGGCCGAACAATCCACATGCTCCAAGGTCCCAAGCAGTCAGAGCAATGGGGAGGTGGTCGTAGAGGGGCAAAGCCCAGGAGTGCAACATGGGGCCCCTGATGGAGAAAGTCAACCAGAACACTACAGCCACTGTTACTAACTGTGGAAAGATTAGACTCTGGGGTAGGCCGACCTAGAATGGCCAGCCAGAGAATTCCGAGTCAGCCAGACTCGCTTGAATTCATGGACCCTGATCTACCCAGCCCGGTGGGTAGACCGGGGGATGCCCGGCTCTCCCAGGCATTCCACGAGGGTTCGCAAGCCTCCTATGTACTTATAAGATTTTGTTCCAAAATAACTGAGCTATAATGTTATGTGTGTGTAACTGAATTGCTGCTAGCCAGGAGAGCCTCTGTATTAGAAAAATACAGAACAACGTGTACTTTTGCATACTACTTTTGTATCTCTGTAAACTGTGTAATTGCTGTAATCATTCCTTTGTTGCTATAATGTGTGTACATTCTGGGGGGAGGGGTGTGTTATATATGTAAACAATCCTTTAATAGATATGTATATATGTTAACTGTTCAAATAATACGGCAGCAGCAAAGTGTATAAACTAAAAGCCTCCTGACAGAAAAAACACGCGGGAACTTTGACAGCTGTCAAAGTTCCCCGCACAGCGCAGGCGCCACCACTGACAGCTCGCGGCTGTCAAACTCCGGACTACGAGGAAGCCTGAGCTGTCAAAGCGTCCACCGCACAGCGCAGGCGCGACCACTGACAGCTCGCGGCTGTCAAAACACCAAGCCACGCGGAAGCCGGAGCTGTCAACAGAAGGCGACGCGGATTGGTCCCTGCCTGACACGGCGCCAAATTAAACACCGCTGATTGGTCCTCGCTACCAGCTGCCGGCTATAAAAGCCGGACAAGTTATTCTATGTTTGCCTTGCTCTTAATAAACCTGTTGTTAACTAGCCTGTCGTCCCGAGTGGTCCTTGGCTACTTCACTGGCGACGAAGGTGGGATCGCTCCGGAGCTGAAGTCACGGCTGAGGAAGGGAGTTCCCGGCAAAGAGCTGTCACGGAAGTTTTAACTTCCATCGGAGCAACCCAGGACCGGACGACATGGCAAACTTCGGCCGTGTGAGGGAGTTTGATACCCGCCATCCCGAGAGATGGCAATCACACCTCGGCCAAGTCGAGGAATTCCTCCTCGTCAGTAAAATCACTGACGACCGAGCGAAGGCCGCCGCTCTGCTGTACATCAGCGGGCCCCCGGTGTACGATGCAGCCGTCGGGTTGTTCAGCCCGGCGCCCATCACTGAAGTCTCCTACGCGGACCTGGTGGACCAGCTGAACAAGTACTACATGCCGGCTCGTTCAGAACTATACTGGCGAGTACAATTCGCACAAAAGAAACAACGGCCGGACGAGCCCGCCAACGAGTTCATCGCCGGGGTCCAACACGCTGCACGGAACTGCTGTTTCCCCGACCTGGAAGACCGCATCAGAGACCAGGTGGTGATCGGTCTGAGGGACGAGAGGCTTCAGAAGAAACTGACGTCCAAACCCGACATGAACCTGGCTGAGCTGACCAGGGAGATCATGGCGTACGAGCACAGCCACAAGAAGAAGCCGACGATCACGACCCCTGAGACCCCCGCGACCGTCTACCAGGAGAACGCAACCTTCAGCGACAGCGGAGAGTCGGTTGATTTCACCGATGGAGAAGCCCTACAGCGCAGAATGGAGCACCGGCAGCCGAGGAGGGGCAACACATCGGACAGCCGGAGGTCCAGGAACCCCCCACCGCCACCACCTCGTTACGAGCAACGAGCCGCCTGTGCCAGCTGCGGGGGCAACCATGCCCGAGGAAGCTGCCGCTTTAGGAACGCGAAATGCCACAATTGCGGGAAGACTGGCCACATCAAGCCGGTGTGCCGCAGCAAGGGCCGGGACAACATCAATGAGGTGGAGGCAAACCCCCCAGGTAGGCCGGCTGCCCAGGCCAGCAGGGAAACCCCACCAGGGCCCCTGGTAGAGACAATTGACAGGGTAAACAGCATAAGCTCCAAGGTTAAGATTTGGGTCAGAATTCAGGGGGTGCCCTGCCAGATGGAAGTAGATTCAGGGTCATCAGTCTCCTTAATTTCGCTGACAACCTATCAGGAGATCTGTCAGCAAGGCCGAGGACAAATTCCCCTGAAACAAACTCAGGTACACCTAGCTGACTTCCAGAAAACCCCCATTCCGTTGGAAGGGAAAGCCAAGGTCGTAGTGCAGTACAAGGGGTTCAAGGGTCCCCTGGAGGTTTTAGTTACACCAGGGAACCGTACCAACCTGATAGGACTAAACTGGTTCAGTCCACTAGGCATCGCCTTAACGGGGGTTAACACCATTCAAACACCCAGCCTAGAAGTCGTTTGCGATAAGTACGCCGACGTTTTCGATGGCACTTTAGGAAAATATACGGGTCCCCCCATCTCCTTGCAGCTAAACCCTGCAATCCAGCCAATTAAAATAAGAGCCAGGAGGGTACCTTTTGCCCTTAAAGAAAAAATTGAAAACGAACTGGATCGCCTCGTAGGACTAGGGGTGCTGGAGCCAACAGAAGGGGGAACCTGGGAGACCCCTATTGTCACCCCAATCAAACCTAATGGTGAAGTGAGAGTGTGCGCTGATTATAAGGCGACAGTCAACCTAGCCCTCAGTCCCCATGCCTACCCGGTGCCAGCGGTAAGGGACGTATTTGCTTCCATCCGCTCTGGTGCCCTTTTCGCCAAGCTTGATCTCACACAGGCGTATTTGCAACTGCCTGTCACTGAGGACACTGCGGAGGCCCAGACAATTGTCACCCACCGCGGTGCCTTTAAAGTAAAGAGGCTCCAATTTGGCATATCGGCGGCCCCGGGTATATTTCAGGGCATCATGGAGAAGACCCTGAAAGGAATACCCGGGGTCTGCCCCTATTTCGACGATGTCCTCATCGCCGGAGAAAACGAAGCGAACTTAGCTGACAGGCTGTCAGCTGTGCTGAGCCGGCTCAGAGAAGCCGGCCTCAAACTTAAGCGGGAAAAGTGCTCTATTGGAGTCACATCCACTGAATTCCTAGGGTACAAAATAGATAGCCAGGGCATTCACCCCACCACAGAAAAACTTCAGGCTATTCAGACCGCACCCAGCCCTAGGAATAAACAAGAGCTCCAATCCTTTTTAGGACTGTTAAACTTTTACCACGCCTTCATCCCCCATAAAGCCACTATTGCAGAGCCTCTGCATAGACTCCTAGACAAGGGTACAACTTGGTCCTGGACCAAAGAACATGAGAATAGCTTCCAATCATTAAAAAAGATTATCTGTCACAGTTCAACTATCACCCTTTTCAGAGAGGACACCCCAATATGCATCGCTTGCGATGCCTCCCCCTATGGAATCGGGGCTGTCTTAAGTCACATATTCAAGGACGGTACACAGAGACCCATAGCCTTCTATTCACGCACTCTGACCAAAGCTGAAAGAAACTACGCACAAATTGACAGGGAAGCCCTAGCAATAGTAGCAGGGGTCAAAAAATTTCATGATTACCTATATGGAAGACCATTTACTATATTTACGGATCACAAACCCCTGCTAGGCATATTCACTTGGAACAAAACTACTCCACAAATTCTCTCTCCGAGAATTTTAAGATGGTCAACATTCTTAGCAGCCTATTCCTATCAACTAATACATAAACCAGGTAAAGAATTGGGACATGCTGACTGCCTCAGCAGACTGCCCATACAAACCAGGGACGCAGACCCAGCCCCAGCCAGCCAGATTTTAGCAATCTCCCAACTGCCAGAATGCCCCCTGACTGCAAACGTCATAGCTAATAATTCTGCCAAAGATAAAATACTTGCCAGAATCCTCAAATGGGCCACAACAGGATGGCCAGCTCAAAATCCACAACCTCAATTCCAACCTTATTATAACAGGAAAAATGAGATCTCAACACATAGAGGATGCCTGCTGTGGGGAAATAGGGTCATCATACCAGAGAAAAACATAGACCAAACATTACAAATTTTACACGAAGGACACCCTGGAATTGTAAAAATGAAGGCGATGGCTAGAAGTTATGTGTGGTGGCCAGGCATAGATAAACAAATAGAAAAGTATGTGGGTGGGTGTTATACCTGTCAAGAGACCAGGAATGAACCACCCCAGGCACCAATCCATAAATGGGAGACTACAAGGAACCCTTGGTCACGTATACATATAGATTTTGCTGGACCCATCCAAGGCCAAAGTTTCTTAATTGTAGTAGACAGCCACTCTAAATGGCTGGAAGTCACACCCCTTAGAAAAACAACGTCCCAAGCCACTATTCAAGCTTTACGAAAAATATTCGCTACACACGGCCTACCTGACACCATAGTTTCTGACAACGGACCTCAATTCACCTCTCGTGAATTTCAGATCTTCGCTATGAAGAATTGTATTAGGCTGGTCACGTCGGCGCCGTTCCACCCATCGTCGAACGGAATGGCTGAAATTATGGTACGATCCACAAAAGAAGCGTTAAAAAAATTCGTTAAAGGGAACTGGCAGAGGCGCCTCAGCCAGTTCCTCTTAGCACAACACACAACACCATGCTCTACGACCGGCAAATCACCAGCGGAATTAAGATGGGGGAGAAGGCTAATAACACGTCTGGACAGACTGCACCCCGACACATATCCAGAAGAAAAACAGCACCCCCACCCCGCCCGCACACTCAACCCAGGTCAATTGATTTGGGCACGATCATACACTGATAAAAACAAGTGGGTCCAAGGGACAGTAATAAAACAAACAGGGCCCATCTCATACCTTATAGCTACGCAAGCACAGGGCAACATACGCCGCCATATTGATCAGCTCAGACCCAGACAACCACCACACAATTCTGAGCAACCAACCAATGCCAGCATACAACCCCCACCGGAAATGCTGCCTATCCCAAACCAGGAAGAAGAACACCAAAACGATGATCCAGGACCAGACCACCCTCCACCCCTTCGCCGCTCAACCAGGAATCGTAGACCACCCACCTACCTAAAAGACTATCAGTGGGCAGGTTCAAACATCCAAGAGGAAGGAAACGCACCAGGGGAGGGGTAAGGGGTGTGTTATATATGTAAACAATCCTTTAATAGATATGTATATATGTTAACTGTTCAAATAATACGGCAGCAGCAAAGTGTATAAACTAAAAGCCTCCTGACAGAAAAAACACGCGGGAACTTTGACAGCTGTCAAAGTTCCCCGCACAGCGCAGGCGCCACCACTGACAGCTCGCGGCTGTCAAACTCCGGACTACGAGGAAGCCTGAGCTGTCAAAGCGTCCACCGCACAGCGCAGGCGCGACCACTGACAGCTCGCGGCTGTCAAAACACCAAGCCACGCGGAAGCCGGAGCTGTCAACAGAAGGCGACGCGGATTGGTCCCTGCCTGACACGGCGCCAAATTAAACACCGCTGATTGGTCCTCGCTACCAGCTGCCGGCTATAAAAGCCGGACAAGTTATTCTATGTTTGCCTTGCTCTTAATAAACCTGTTGTTAACTAGCCTGTCGTCCCGAGTGGTCCTTGGCTACTTCAAGGGGTGTAATCTATTGGGTTTTGTATTACTAAAGAGTATCACGTGGGGTTAATTGCTGGAAGGTTGTTTAAGCAGGGAAGCTGGCTAATGGCTCCCAGCTCCTCAGACAACCCATCTCCAGTGCCGCCATTGGCTGCTTCTAGGGCGGCAATAGGTTGCTTTAAACCTATTGGCCGCCACCTAGAGGCCAGGGTATAAATAACTGCATTCAAAGCCCTGTTCCTCAGTTCAGTTCCTGTAAGCAAATAAAGAATGATTCTTGCTGAACTCACTTGCCTCATCTCTTCAATCAAGCACAGAACCCAGTATATAACAGTGAGAGAGAGAGAGAGAGAGAGAGAGAGAGAGAGAGAGAGAGAGAGAGAGAGAGAGAGAGAGAGATATTACAAGACAGTCATACAGAGAGAGACAGACAAATCCAGAAGAGGGGCGGAAATCAAGGAAACAATTGGTCCATTAAAGAGAGAAGATGGCAAGGAGGTAACAGGCAGCAGGGATAAAACAGAGCTACTTAATTCAATTGTTTGTACCTTTCTTTAGACAAAAGGAAGAAATAGTTGAAACTAACCAAAATAGTACTATGACAGAAAGATTAGGAATACAAGTCAAAATAGGCAAGAAAATGATAAAACAATACCTATCCAGCTTTTTCAGGAGGGTCCTGCTATCACCACTTCTAAATTTTTGGACAATTAGTCTATCCCCTTGGGGAAGTTTGGAAAAATCATTTCTATGAGCATAGTTGGAGTTAAAAAAATTGAAATGCCATTGATGCCCAACCATACATTTTAGAGGAACAAACATAAAAACATATTTCACAAGAACTATTTTTAATGGCAGCTTTTCATTCAGTCAAAAGAACTTTCATCCATTCTGCTACTCAATTTATGAATGGAAGTTGCATCCATAATTAACAATAAACAAAAACTAATGAGGCCTAGATTCCCATTGTGCCTAGATATTTTTTTAAAAAAAACATGTTCTTAGTGGGGATGTTTCTTGGAAATATTCCCCACTAAGTGCCAACTTAGTGTATACTTAGCTAACCCAAGAGCCTGAGAAAGGAACAAGAAGAAATAAAACCGCTAGTGCTATAATAAATTGATCTATTTTTTATTTTCCCGCATGTATTTGTAGCAAGTCCATGCTTGTAACGCTGTTTGAAGAAAAAGTCAAAAGACTGGAACAGCAAGTAACTGCAGTTCAGCTTATGAGACAGAATGAAGGTTTATCAGAACAACAAATGAATCATTACAACAGGAGCTGACAGAGGAAGAAACTCTCCATAAAGGAAAGAATCAAACAAAGGACCAAGGACTGTGGATTAGAACACTAATCAAACAAACATATTCTACACTGCTGGAACTCAGAAACAGCTTCAAGCCCTTGCAGAAAAAACAGGCCCTGAGTGTGCACATAGGAAAAAGTCCCTGCTGAACAGGGACCCTGCTGAAGACTGGATTCATGTATGACAAGGGAGGTGCATCTGTGCCTTAAAGAAAACAAAAATCATGATAGTTGTTTATATGCATTGGCTCTTTACACATATAAACAAAATAACCGCTAAGGACAATAAAGTTAGAAGTAGTTAGCAGAGGGACTGCACACTTTTAACTCCTTTCATGTCTCCAAGAAGCATGCATTCTATTGATTAGACTGATAGTCTCAAAGCTTCCCTACTGAGGAGCATGTGTGGAATAGATTACAGTGACTGCTTTAGCAGAGCAGTGTGACCTCTGAAGTATATTTAAGGTTACAACTATAACAAAGTTCAAAAACAGTCATCACCTGATAGGAGTTGTTTTCTGCACATTTTAACACATCTGAAAAGCCAAAATTTAGTAGAGATAGTCCTCAACTTACAACAGTTCGTTTACTGACTGTTCAAATTACAATGGCATTTTAAAAAGTGACTTATAACCATTTTTCACATTTACATCCGTCGCAGCTTCCCCATGGTCACTTATGATCAAAATTTGGATGCTTGGCAACTGACTCATATTTATGATGAATTTCAGTGCTTACCTTTTGTGCCCTTCTGACAAGCAAAGTCAATTGGGAAGCCAGATTCACTAAATAGCTGGGTTACTAACTTAACAACTGCAGTGATTCACTTAACAACTGTGGCAAGAAAGGTGGTAAAATGGGGCAAAATTCACTTAACAAATGTCTCGCTTAGCAACAGAAACTTCCGAGTCAATTGTGGTTGTACATTGAGGACTACCTGTATAGTCAGTAGTAGCTATATAAATTTACATCTTTATTTCCAGAATATGACATTATTAATATTGTTCAAATTTTAAAAAAATAGTTTTGTGGGGATCGTGAGAGAGAGAGAGAGAGAGAGAGAAGGCTCAGGAAGAATAGCTTTCCAATTTAGGAGGCAGGAAATGCTGTTCTGTACCTGAAGGAAATAAGATGTCCACATGAGATCAAAGCTGGTGGGGGACATTGGGGACATCCCAAGGGACTGGAATCAAGAGGCTATTCCAAAGGAATGAGTGATGGCCAAGGCAAAGAGAATGGAAAAGGTTAGAAGGAGAAAAGATGGACATGGAACTCAATGTGTGAATTACCAGAGAGAGAATCTGCAGAGTGCTTCTTAATAAAACAGAACAGAGTCATATATATCTGGAGAGCAGGACAACCTCCCACTCAATAACTCAAACTGTTTCATTGAATTAGATATGAGTTGTAAAGTGCCTTGAAAACAGAGAAACTATAGAAACAGAAGGAAAATGAACCATTTGTTTCATTTACAAAATTAATGAGAAAAAGTATTACTTCAGGATGCCTATTATATGCCATTTTGGAAATCAATCTTTTGAGTATAAGGACAGGCACAATCTACTGGCCTCTTTACAAAGAAAAATATTTCTTGATTTCCCCCCCCAAAAAAAAAACAATGAACTTCTCATTAATAAAAGTATTGAGACACAATTTTTCTTTACGAAATACCTCAGAGAGCTGAAAAATCAAACCCTATAGATGAGTGTTTGCATAAAGACTGCATGAAACTGTGGCAGAGGAGACTTGGGCACAAATCTCTTCAATGAATGAAATAATAGTTCTCTAATATTTAATAGTTCAATGACTTATAATTATGGAAAGGGAGGAAGTCCTTTCAATGCAAACAAATATTCACAATAGTTATGCAGCAGGGACATCAAGTGCTACAAAACTAGACTAGTCACCAAGGAACACTACCAAAATATGGTGTAATTTATGATGAAACAAGGCATACTTACTTTAGAACATGCCTCAACATTTCAGCCTCATAAGTATGCATACTCAGTGTATGGATGCAAAGGAAATTTTCTTGCATGGGATTATATAATATGCATGTAACACCCAACAGAATATAAAAAAATGTGAAAAACAGGCTTACATATCCAATTCATTTTCACTTTGGAATAGTATATTACTAGCAGTGGTGAAATTCAAGAATGTGAACAACCAGTTCTCTGTGTGGATGCCACTTCCGGAAGTCCATTCTGGGCCTGGGCAACAAAAAATTAGCTACCGGTTCTGCCAAAGTGGTGCGAACCAGCTGAATCCCACCACTGATTACTAGCTTTTAATTATAGACAGACTTAAATAACTCAGACTTCCTATCACCAAATTATTTCCTAGATAAAGTTAGTGGAAGGTGTTTTTGTTTCCAACCTCAAGATTAGTTTCTTATAAGTCATGCTCTTAATTTTATAATTTGTTCCCATACATCCTTTCTACAAATTCATTTCTACTTCTTATAGTAATGAGTCACCCATTATCTGTTGAATATCTAACAGATAATAGATGACTCATTACTATAAGAAGTAGAAATGAATGTGTGCTGACCAGACTCATCAACTCACAAAGTGTGTTTTCTGCCAAAAGCTTTGATCAAGGATGTGACAGAACAATTTCAAAGACTTATCAAGTCTATGGATAATTATTCCTTCCAGGTAATTCATATGTGGCGACAATAATATTACCACATATTTTGAAGATCTAGGAAAGAAACTTAAGAACATGAAGACTAAGATAGGATTTATTCATCTTCTAGTCCATGAAAGAAAATTTTGAAGTAACAACTGCATTGTAGAAGAATAAAGGGAGACTTGCCATAGTAGATCCTATTAAAAACATTTAGTGATAAATCAGAATGAACTTTGGCACATAAAAGTCATGCCCTTTATTTGAAATAAAAGGTGGTTACCGTAGTGACTCTATTATTTAAACCATAGAAGTTGAAGGATACGGTTTATTCAAAAGCAATTGAATAAACAGAAAAGCAATAGAAATGGAGAAATAATTGCACTGTATGTTAGAAACATCCACACCTGCTCCGAAATCAAAATGAATTAACTTAGTAATCTTGTAGAAGCATCTGGTTTATAATAAATGGAAGAATGGATAAAAAATTAAGCTTGTTGTCTGCTATTGCCAGACTAAAGATGTGGATGAAGTTTTCCAAAAGCAAAATGCAGATCTTTCAAAGAGGAATGGAGTATTGAGGCAGCAGATCTTAAGCACAACAACATGCATGTGGTGACATCATAATGCAAATTCTGCCCATACATACTTGCATCCTGATATCAGATGCAATTATCTAAGTCAAAGGTTTGTGCTGTGATGTCAAAACATACATTTCATCACTTCCTCCCCCACTTTAGTTCCATATAGTACTTATAATATTCTTGATTTTAAAGGGAACTGAGGATGAGTACATGTAACCATGTATTTTAGACAAGCTTAATAAACTCAGTATGGGTTTGAAAACCAACTGTGCTATCCAGGAAGATCTGAAAACAAAACAAAACACACACATACAGAGAGAGAGAGAGAGAGAGAGAGAGAGAGAGAGAGAGAGAGAGAGAGAGAGAGAGAGAGAGAGAATAAGAACAAATCTTCAAGGAAGAGTATATACAAGTAGGTTAGACTTGTAATACCAGTTGGAGTTAGTATTACAAACACTAAAGGTTAGTATGAGCTGAAGTTTACAGATGATGTTAAGAGCAACAACAAGGTCTTCTTCAGGTATTTTCAAAATAAAAAGAAGAGAAAGAATCAGTATATCAGCTGCTCAGTCAAGGTGTCAACATGGTAACAGGTAATAAAGAAAAGATGTAATTAGATAATTATTATTTCTCCTTTTTCCAACAAATGGGCATGTATTCCAAGCAATATAGAAAAAGTAGATGAAAGGGGCAGGATTGAAAAATAAATTTCAAAATGATATGGATAAAGTAGAGAAATGTTGAAAAAAATAAAAAATAAAATTTAACAATGAGAAATGGAGGTTACTCATTTAGAAAGTCAAAATCACAAGCAAAGTATAGATCTCTGCTTTGACAATCATTTCTGGAAAAAAGGGTTTAATTAGTTAATTAAGAACTCAATATGAATTAGCCATGTGACAAAGTAATACATAACCATGTTTTAGGCTGCAATGAACAGAAAAATAATTCAAATATAGTCTTCATTGGGAAGATCTCAGATATTGTACTTTATGAAAATTTCAAATGAACTTGAACATGTTGACTGAATGAGTACAAGATGCTTAGCCTTCAGAACAGGTAATCAAGAGGATATATGATAGCACTTTTCAGGTGATTCAAAGAATGTCACACAAAGAAATGACAAGATTCATTCTCTTTTATTCCAGATTTTTTTTAATTTTAATTCCATTTATATCCCGCCCTTCTCCGAAGACTCAGGGCGGCTTACAAGCTTAGCAGTAGCCTTCATTCTATGTATATGCCTGCTTATTAGGGCTTCCCCCCCCCCAAGTGGCATTATTATAAAGTCAGCTTAATTGCCCCCAACAATCTGGGTCCTCATTTTACCTACCTCGGAAGGATGGAAGGCTGAGTCAACCTTGAGCCTGGTGGGATGCGAACCTGCACTAATTGCAGGCAGCTGGTGTTACTTAAGGAGGCATTAGCCCACTGCTCCACCAGGACATGAAACAATGGTAATAATTTGCAGGAAGGCAAATTATGGTGCAACTTTTAAAACATTTTGTAATAGTGGAACCAGACAGTTCAATGTGTTCGAACATAGATTGGATAACTTTCTGTTAGGAATGCTTTAATTTGCAGAGAGCAAAGGGTTGGATTTGTGGACTTTCCTGGATTAATCCAGCAGGAGCTGCAATTATCAGCCCATTTTTGAGGAGAAAGACATAGGAATAAGATAATATTTAATACCCAAAGGATGCACAAACCCGAGGGCACAGCCTTAAAGTGCCACCAGAATCAAATTTGTAATTTTACAGAAAGCAAACAGTATAAAATACCTGGGGAGTAGCTTTGTTATATGTGCTTAATTTAATTGTCTTTAATAAAAGTAAATCTTAAAATAATTTGCTTGAGTTGTGTCCTAGTCCAATCTAGTTTTTAGAATGTAGTTGTTTTGAGGATCTCAGTGGTCAAATATGGCTCTGTAATAATATTTTAAAAAGATTGCACTCTCTCTATTCTAATGAGCCACATAAGAACACAGTTTGAAATATAATAAACTTTGCCAAATAATTTAAAAAAAAAATAGCTTGTTATTCCCAGCAGTGATGATGACAACACAATATTTTTGGGTAATGTGCCCCAGCATAAGAATTTGAGCTTATCTTTGTTGACTGATTTGAAATATATATGCTTTAATTTGAAATGTATTATAATTTAATATTCTTGATCTCTAATGAAAAATGGATGTTCAGCATTCTTTCAGTTATATTTTTAGCAATTATCAGTGCATTTAACAGAAAAGCAAAACAAAAAGTATATTAATAAAAATGATTAAATAATCTCACTCCAATAAGTAAAAGAAATTTTACCTTGTATAATTGACTTGTTTTGGTAATAAGAACCAGTAACTCAGGTTTTCCAGTCTTAGAAAAGAAGACAAGAATGTTACTCTGGTCCTGTACAATCAACCGATGCTTCTGGTTTCTAAATAAACATTTATCCAGGTTGTTTTGACCTTTCTTTAATGTATTATTAATGCATGGGTGAAAGCAAGAAACCTGGGTAGGGCTTCCTGAATAAAATTTGGTAGAACAGCACTAATAAGACCTCTTGAGTGAATTGCTGGTTTCCCAGAAAAGCATTCTCAATATTAGTAGATCTTGCTAGGCAGAAGCCTTTTCTTATGTTTTGGAAGGCACACTGACATGGAGTAGTGCAAACAGAGAGAGTTCGTACTGATGCTCTTATCCCTCTGTAGAATTAAAGCTTCTACAGAGTTCCTACTTCGAAAGAAAGATTATTGGTGGAAGAAAGTTGGCATTAAATAGTGTGGTGAGCTTAAATAATGTGCTTTTGAGCTGGTATAAGTAAAATATTGCTACTCTTGATTTCTTCAGTAGTGGATAATGTAACACTGGTACATGAATGTTCCTACAAACCTATATTGATACAACATACAGTTGTATCATCTGACTAGTGAGTTCAGCTCTTTCCTCTGTTGGAAGGCAAACCCACATTTGGAAGAGTTCAAAATAATATTCATTCATTCATTACCTGCCCATCTCCCTCAGAATAAAATAAATATCTTGCTATCCTTATTATTGGTGGACCTCTAAAATCAAAACACTGTATAGCTTATAGCCTCACAAATAAGTTGGTTCACGGGAATCTGCAAGTGTTTGCTTCAGCTTTTGCCTAAACAAAGCAACAAAAGCAATGATCTTTCCAATGAAAAACCTTATGGTGCAATCATAACACATAATTCTTGTGGTTGCCACCATCCTATGGATAGTGGGCTATTTCGCTGTTACAAAACCTTAAGACTGCAGGAATTTAATGTATGTGGGATTTCTTTGAACCTTCAAGCTTTAATCTCTCTCTCTTTCTCTCTCTCTCTCTCCCCTCCCTCCCTCCCTCTCTCTCTCTTTCTCTCTCTCTCTCTTTCTTAATCTCTCACATGAGATATAAAGAGATTAGTAGCAAACATCTTCTTGTACTTTCTCAAGTTCAACCTCACAAATCCTATGCTGCCCTTGGTTAAAAGCACCAGTGTTAAATATCGAACATTTTCTTTCCTTGTGTCTTTCTGACTCTTTGCTTTTCTTTTCACATTTCAAGGTGATGACAAAAGAGAGAATAGTCTTAGCATTTGTTAATACCCACTTGACCCACAAAGAAATTCACTAGCATTTGCAGCTTCTAATTTAAAAACCATTAGACCGTTCCGCTTGGTGGACCAGATCTAAATATTCTTAAAGGGGTGGTTTAATTTAATCATTACCTTAACAAGCCCCCTTTTAAAATGATGATCCGCCAAATTCAGGGGATTTGTTTTGGAATCTGATCCAATAACTGACTTTATACAAAGAGAAGCATAGCTGCATCTGATTTGGTTCAGAACGGGGTGATAATCATGAAAATTGCTTTGCATATTTAATCACTGTGAAAACATGAGTACAAACTACTTTCTAGAGATTACCTTAAAAAAATGTAAAAGCTTCAGGCTTTGCAGCAAACATGCCAAGTATTTTGATTTATAGAGAATTATTTGGATTTTATAGAAGGCACAGTCTTTCAAAGATTTAGTCAGCCACTGGCAAATCAATAGTTTAACCATAAAAGCAAAAGGAAGAAAAATAACATTATGGTATCTTTAAATATAATATTGTTGAATTGGTTTAGATCCGTAATTGAATTATGTGTTTGTTCATGTATATGAGAGAGAGAAAGAGAGAGAGGGAGGGAGGGAGGAAGGGAGGGAGGGAATGGAAAAGAGAAAGAAAGAGAGATGCATACACACAAACCTGAAACACTTTCATTTCAGACCAAGGAGATCCAAGAAATTAAATCTGTTTATATGTTTCTTAACTTGCTATTGAAGATCTATTGCAGTTGATCTCCTTATCTTTCCTAGTTTTGGAAAAATAAGAAAAGAAATTTTGAGATATAATAATTAAAAGCCTATTTACAAGACGTTTCCAGCATGTGCAAATATTAATTGGACATATATGTGTACATTGTGCCTATCTTGCCACCTAGTTCTGCTCTTCTCTATGTGAAGAGGATATTTGCTTAGATCTTTTGTTATTTTGAACAATGTGCTGTGACAAGGAATATTCCTAGTTGCATTGAGATTTTGGGATTTCATCCAAAAGTATGTGACTAAACCTCCCTGCCTAATTTAGGACATTTTAGAACTTTGGTTGAGTTGTTTTTTGTTTTTTTCTTCTGTTGAAAAATATCTAACTAGAGCTATCGCTTTGCATTCTGAGTGATTTCTGTCAGAGTAAGACTAATTCAGAAAGATCAAAATAGTGCAACAACTTGGGCAAAAATAAATGAATAAATATGTTGAGGAGGAAGAAGAGCGGGGGGAGGATTGAATATCACACAGATTGACTGCAAACAACAGCATGACAAAGTAGCAACAATGGAACAATGGTGTATTGGAATATTAGAAGAATATTAGAAGAGATTGGACAACCATTTTTCTGAAATGGTATAGGGTTTCCTGCCTGAGCAGCGGGTTGGACCAGGAGACCTCCAAGGTACCTTCCAACTCTGTCATTCTGTTAATATATCTCAAGAAATGCCATTTGTTTGTAAACAAGAGCTGGTGGGAAAATGAAATAGACAAGTAACAGACAATGAAGATACTGGCAGCCCCTCAGATACTGGAATACTGCTATCATGTCTCTCCTATTTCTTCTTTTCTTTAGACTAGCCAAACCATAGTCCCACAGCTGTTTTTCATATGTTTTAGTCTCCAGGCCTTTGATCATCTTAGTTGCTCTTCTCTGAACTTTTTTTTCAAACTCTCAAAATCTTTTTTGTGATTCAGAATTCAAACAAACAAACACTTGCCAAATAAGTCCCCAACCTTAAAAATTGTCAATATGAAAAACAAAACAAAAAATCAGAATAGTGGATGTGGTAGTGCATGGAGACAGCAGAATAGAAGACCAAGAAATGAAAAACATCACAAAGTACAAAGACTTTCAAACAGAAGTAGAAAAACTGTGGAAAAAGAAAGCAAAGATAGTACCAATCGGAGCCTTAGTACAATCCCAAAACATCTGGTAAGGTAAAAAGGTAAAGGTTCCCCCCACACATGCGTGCTAGTCGTTTCTGACTCTAGGGGCCGGTGCTTATCTCCATTTCAAAGCCGAAGAGCCAGCGCTTGTCCAAGGATGTCTCCGTGGTCATGTGGCCGGCATGACTAGATGCCAAAGGCACACGGAATTCTGTTACCTTCCCACCGTAGTGGTCCCTATTTTTCTACTTGCATTTTTACATGCTTTTGAACTGCTAGGTTGGCAGAAGCTGGGACAAGTAACAGGCGCTCACTCTGCTACACGGCACTCGGGATTCGACCCGCCAAACTGCCGACCTTCTGATTGACAAGATCAGCGTCCTAACCCCTTGAGCCACCGCGTCCCTTATAAAACATCTGGAGTATCTCTTAAATACCACTGGCAGTGACAAAAACACCATCAATTGCAAAAGACAGCTTTACATGGAACAGCTTGTATTGGGTGATGATACCTTCAACACTATCAAACTACATAATCTGCCTATCCCAGATATTTGGGAAGGACACAATAGGTGGATAAACATTCCAAATCCAATCTAAACATCAACCAACAATAATACATCTTTGCATAACATTTCCTAACTTCTCTTCCCCATCCACGAAACATACTATTTCAGATTGCTAGATCAGTGTTTCTCAATTTTGGCTACTTTAAGATGTGTGGACTTCAACTCCCATAATTCTCCAACCAGCATGATGGCTGAGGAATTCTGGGAACTGAAGTCCATCCATCTTAAAGTTGTCAAGGTTAAGAAACACTGCTCTAGATCAGGGGTCCCCAACCCCCAATCCATGGAGCAGTACTGGGCCATGGCATGCCAGTAACCCATCTGCACAAACAAGCAAACCCCATCTGTGGGATAGAGGCAGCACACAAAACCATGCACCCTCCAGTCCATGGAAAAACCCCTCTCCACAGAACCAGTCCCTGGTGCTCAAAAGGTTGGGGACGTCTGCTCTAGATAGATTTGTGGAGAAGCCCAGAAGCCCAAATGCAAGATAAATAAATAATTTCATCAACAGGCCATTTCTTCAACAGAATGAACTCACTATTTGTTTCCAAAACAAAAAGTCATATCAAATGAAAAATATAAAAGTAGAACTGTTCATTATAGTGTAATTAAAAGAAATCAGAATACATAGTCTTTCCAAGAACTACAATAGTATGGCTTTGAAATAATTCTAAACTGTTTGTTTTCCTTTTTCTGCTTAACCAATTAATTAATTAATGTGGATATTTCCAAATCAACAACATAGGTATCCCTTGGGGACCTTGGATACGCTGAAGGAAATAAGAACATTCCATGAAATGTAATAAGCATAATCTATTTTATTTCATCATTATTAGAAGAAACAAGCTGTTCTTTACATTTTCTTCTCATTATTAAAATAACATACAACTAAAATAGATTAAAATGTGTCCACTCAGATTGCTTCACCAATTAAAAACTCCCTCTTGATGATGGATCAAGGAACATTTTAATCTATTCTATTAAAATAATTGATGCTTGCTGTCTGATAAGGATTTAAAAAAATATATTAAAAGCTTCAACAATTCTTTTAAAAATCAGTAGAAAAATGCCTTGATGCAAAAGTGCTAAAAATAATCTACATTGAAACCCTCACATATGTGAATCCACAAGTGAAAACACATTCGTGATTCCTGCAAAGCAGAAATCAGAACTAAAATTTTTCACATAATGAGGCTATTCAAATCCCACTGTTTAAGACCCTTGTCACCATTTTACCTTCTGTGATAGTGAATCAACATGTAGTTCTCAATGGCACTATATCTAAATGGAGGGAAGCATGCAGTGGGGAACCTCAAAGTTCTGTCTTAAGCCCAGTACTCTTCAACATCTTCATAAAGATAAGAGGTAGAAGGGGAACTCATTAAATTTGCAAAAGGCATCAAGCTGGGGGAAAATAGCCAATATTTTAGAACAGGGGTGTCAAACTCAATTTCATTGAGGGCCGCATCAGGATTGTGGTTCCCTTGGGGGGGGTGGCTGCAATGGGCATGGTCTACTGGATGGGTGTGGCTGGGGTCGGTGTGGCATGGCCAGCTCGACATCACTCACTTCAGGGGTGCCTGGGCAGGACTGGGGCAGATCTGAGGGTCTCCGGTGGAGGAGGATGGGACCGGGGTGAGCGCCGGGACATGGTCCCTCCCACCTTCCCTTCCTCTGTTCCTTCCTTCCTCCCTCCCAACCTCCATTCCTTCCTCCCTCTGTTCCTTCCTTCTTCACTTCCTTCCTTCCTCTGTTCCTTCCTTCTTCCCTCCCACCCTCTGTTCCTTCCTCCCTGTTCCTTTCTTCCTCTGTACCTTCCTTCCTCCCTCCCTTTTTCCCTCCCTCCCTCCCACCCTCCCTTCCTGCCTCCCTCCATTTCTTCTTTCCTTTCTCTCACCCTCCATTCCTTCCTCCCTCTTCTTTTCTTCCTCTGTTCCTTCTTTCCTCCTTCCCACACTCCATTCCTTCCTCCCTCTGTTCCTTTCCTGTTTGCAAAAAGGCTTTTTATTCTCTCTCCAGAGAATAAACTTCCTACCTCACTCTCCCTCCTCTTGGCTTGTCTTTCTGGAAAAGAGAAAATAAAATCTTCTTCCCCCAGTCAATCTGCTCTTCCCTTTTAAAAATCCCTCCCCAAAAGCTCCACCCCGCTGCCAGCCACCGCAGAGGCTACCGGAACTCCAGACCTCTCTTCCAAATCTGCAGGAAGGGTGATGGGAGCGGGAGAGATTGCTAGTGCTGCCATGTTGCCACCGGTCTTGCTATTCCATGTGGGGGGGTCTATCCCAGAGAAAGGAAAGCCTCGTGGCTGCAAGGCTGGAGGTACTGGTACAGGGGGTGGTGCTGATCTACAACCTGGTTGCATCCATCAAAGCCAGAACACGGTCAACCTAATATCCACTGGAACCAGCAAGGAGCTGCTTCACCACTCTGCCCTGCCCCCAGGTTTGTGCACAGGAGATGGACAGCGCCGCCATTCTGGGTGAAGTCAGCCTGCAGGACAAGACAGCCAGGAGGGATGCCGGACTCTGCTTGTGCACACACCCAGGGAATGGAGCGGGGCTGCCCTGTGGATTTAAGGCTGAGCGTGTTCTGACTTTGATGGACACAACCATCAAACCATCTGCTTTAGAAGATAGACTCAAGATCCAAAAGGATCTTGACAGACTTGAATACTGGGCTCTAAAATGCAATTCAGTGGTGAGAAAAGTAAGATCTTCCACTTAGGCAAGAAAAACCAAACACACAGGTATAGAATAGGTACCTGGTTGAATAGCAATAACTGCAAGAGGGTTCTAAGTGTCCTAGTGGACAGCCACTTAAGTATGACCCAGAAGCATGATACCAAAAAAAGTCAAAACAGTCCTAGGCTGTATCAACAGATCATATGAAGTATTAGTACTGCTTTATGCTCCCCTGGTAAGACCACACTTGGAATAATACTGAGTTCACTTCTGGTCACCATGATATAAAAAAGATGTTGAAACTGTGGAAAGAGTACAGAGAAAAGCAACAAATATGATTAGGGGCTTGGAAGCTACAGTATACGCTGAATGGTTGTGGGAACTAGATAAGTCTAGTCTGTAATAGCACTAGCACTAGCACTTAGACTTATATATCACTCCATAGTGATTTACAGCAGGGCTTTTCAACTGGTGGTACACGTACTGCCAGAGGTGCTTTGGCATGTGGCAGGTGGTACATGACCTTCCTAGACAAGTGTAGCAGGGGAGGGGAATGAGCTGAAGTGACCCAAGCCTGAGGGAGAGGCAGCTGGACCTGCAAGACTGTCGGGGCTTGGCAGAAGCCCCTGGATCACCGCAGGGCTGCAGATGATTGGCTCCAGCTCATTGGCACTTCCAGAAGCAGTGCAGAGCTGGAGATGAACTGAAGAAAAAGGGGGGAGGAGAGGAGAGGATATAAAAGGAGGTGGTTTTGGCAAGAAAGGGGAAAAAAGACAACAGGGAAAGAGAAGGGGATGGAGAAGCTGTGGAAGGAGAGCTCAGCAGGAAGGGAGGAAAAAGAGACAGGGAAGAAGAAGCAGCTGTTGCTAGAAGAAAAGGTCCCCTGGTTCATTTTCTCCAGCCAGAAGAATGCAATCAGCACTGATGAAATGAAAAGCCAGGAGATGAGCATGTCAGAAAGGAGGTTGGTTTATTTCAGAAGCCAGTGGGTTCCTGGTCAGCTGACAGCTTGAATGGATTACCATAAGGATTTTTATACAGTTTTTACAGCTTTTTGTCATTCAGAGGCTGGGTTTGTGTGCTTTGGTTATTGGAATATTTTACTCTGTCTCACAAAGGCTAGAAATGAGTCCAAAGTGTTGGCTTCCTTAGGTTTAATCCCTTTAAACAAATGTAATTAGTTTTACCCCCTTATTTTGAGTCTGTCTATGGCTTTTAGCAAGTTTTCTTTGTAGGTAAACAGGCTTAGTTTAAGGTTATCACTTTTTGCAATTGCCGAGCCTTTTAGGCTCAGGTTGCTACATTGTTTAAAACTGAGACACGCCTGAGGCAGCTTAAACAAAAAAAAACCTTGGAGTTTAGTGTTTCTTTATTTTCTTTATTTATTTTCTTTATTTATTTATTTTCTTAAAGGCTTTTGTGAGCCTTTCTTGCTTTGCACTTCATTCCTGTGTCTTTAAGGGTACAGTGAAGGGAATGGTGTGTGTGTGTGTGTGTGTGTGCGTGTGCATTCTTACTACACTGTGGAAGGAGAGCTCAGAAGGCAGGGAGGAAGAAGAGGAGAGGGAGAAAGGAAGAAGCGCCAACCAACCAGCTGGTGCATATTAATAAATATGGATAAATTCATCATACATTTGTCAGTGCAAAGGAAAAGTGATTCAGCAAAGGAACTGCCACCAAAGAAATTAAAACTGGTACTTTTTTACTTTTTTCTATAGTTTGTAACATTTTATTAGATTATAGAATAAAATACAAAAATACAAAAACAAATAGTAGGACACAGTGGGAGGAAAAAGGAGGTGAAAGTGAGGGGTAGAAGGGAAAAACAACAGACTTTCTTTGTTGCAGTAGAAGGAAGCATTAACGTTGAACGTCAACTTTTTACTTTTCCATATTATAAACTAGCCATTTCTATAACAACAAATGAATCTAATCAGCAAAACCCAAAATCCTCCTCCTTTTTTTTTTAGTCATCAAGTTTTTGACACCTTGCTAGGCACTGGTGGTACTCAAATATTGTCATGTCCTAAAAGTGGTACTATCTGTGAAAAGGTTGTACCACTTTTTGAAAAGCCCTGCTTTACAGCACTGTCTGAGCAGTTTACAGAGTCAGCATATTGCCAAGAATCTGGGTCCTCATTTTACCAACCTTGAAAGGATGGAAGGCTGAGTCAACCTTGAGACAATCAGAATCAAACTCCTGGCAGTGGGCAAAATCAGCCTGCAATACTTCAATCTAACCACTGCACTGTTATTCTGAATAAAGTAGTGGTGTAAGAGTCATCTCCTTTTCTATGCCTAATCTGTCTGAATAGTTTTGAGCCAGGCCAGCATTTTAACAGAATGATTATTTTTAAAAAATCTGTTATCAGATTAAGGGTGGAAGCTTTACTTACTCTAACTATTCAATTCATTGTTGCACTTCTTATTCTTCCCAATGAATTTATCAATTGCTCCTGAATAGTTCACAGATCATATCTGAAAATAAATAAAAACATTAAGATATCGCAGGGCTGAAGAATATTTTTGGGCCAGAGGAGACTTTCAAAGTTTACTTCCTTGAGAGTGGTGGCCAGCTGTGACAAAAGTCTGTGGGGCCAGAGGCAAAACTGAATAATTCAAAACTATTTGACAGTCTCATTTCTCATACGAAGATTCTCAAACATATTTACATAAATCCATACTTGTCAGCTATCCAAATTTTATTTCCCCAATATATGCCCCCCCTTTTTTCTCTTTCAGCACAAATACAGAACAATTTCCACTTTCTGATCCTTCAAAAGCATTTTGAGGTTCATGCATATCTTCCCCCAATTTTGGAAAGCTGAAAACAAGCAAACTGTACCATAAAACAATCCCTATCCCTTCTGACTGACCAGAAATAGATAGTAAAAATCACAATATACTTAATGCTTACTTTTTGAGCTACCACAGCTATAGCATAACACAAATCCCTCAATATGCTTCATACACAAAAGGTAAAATAATAACTCCTTACCCCATGCTCTTCCCCCATCAGTGTTTTCAATATATGTTGTGCACTGCTTTGCAAAATTGTTGGTGCTTTTTCCAAGTACAGTTGTAGGTTACAGACTATATCTTGTGGGGAAATGTGATTTATGTTAATGGGTGCTTGAGCCCACAGGGTTGAGGTGGGGGGAAGGCAAGAATGGGGTGCCTGCTCAGTGGTGGGATTCAAATATGTGAACAACCAGCTCTCTGTGTGGATGTCGCTTCCAGAAGTCCATTCTGGACCTGGGCAACAAAAAATTAGCTACCAGTTCTGCCGAAGTGGTGCGAACCGGCTGAATCCCTCTACTGTGCCTGCTGCATACATAAACATGGATAATCAAACAAAGCATCTCTCTGTAGGGGTTTTGAAACTTAATAGGATCTGACTGGAATTACAGAATCATAGAAGTGTGAAGTTCTAGGGGCCACAAGGATATTTAGTTTTGCAATGTGTAAGAAAGCCAATTAAATCATGCTTGAGAGGTTGCTGTCCAACTCCTTAAAGAAGAAAAGTGTTCGTTTTATTGACGAGGATGTCTATGACAACTTCACATTCAGACTGCAGGTGATGGAATACAGTAGAACAATTCACCAATTAGAAAATGGCTTACAGGTAATCCTTGATGTACAACCATAATTAGGACCTGAATTATCATATTAAACAAGATAGTCATAAGTGATTTGGGGTGATTTTACAGCCTTTTTTGCCATGGTTATTAAGCAAAGCCAGCTTCTCCCATTGATTTTGCTTGTCAGAAGTCAGCTGGAAAGATCGCAAATGGCGATCACATGACCCCTGGCCTCTGCAACCATCATAAATACATGCTGTTTGCCAAATACATGATCACATGACTGCAGGGATGCTATAGGACAGTCACTAAAGGAATGGTCGTAAGTCTAAGACTATCTATACTACCTATACCTACACTTCAAGTTCCAGCATTGCAAATAGAAAAATGGAAGTTGATCCATTTGAACTAAACCAGTGCTAAGCTAGAAATAAATCAATCCCATTGTCCAAGAAGGACAATGTTATGGGAACAAAATTATTTAGCAGTGATTCTGGACTGGCACCAGTACCCCATGTAGAGTGTCCCTTTTTCACGCTTTCTCTAATGGAGACATTTGGAAAGCCTACTTATGGCTTTTATTTCTTTGAGAGAGTAACATTGCAAATGATAACACCATATTTATTATTACATTTATTTGTGTGTGTGTGTGTGTTTGTGTGTGTGTGTGTGTGTGTGTGTGTGTGTGTGTGTGTGTGTGTGTGTGTGATACAGAAGCTCAAAGCAGCATACATAGAATTTGGGTCTCCCACTTTTGTCCTTAACCACTATACTATCGCTGGTTCTCATGTGGGGAATTAAGCTTTAAAATGCATTTTAACTCTACTGCAGTTTATAAATATGAATTACTGCATAGGGAGATGATTTTCAAAAATGGGATCTGTAAAACCCTTCCTTCTCATTCCGAAATGAAAAGTAAGAAATGACTTGAGTTGAATTCCACTTCTTCCGTGGATGTTTGCAAGTAGTTTTCTTAACAACAGTGGTTTGCCTTTGCTTCCATTTGGATTGATTTACAGGCAGTCCTCAAGTTACATCCATAATGGATTGTTCCCTATGCCATGATTTTGCCAAAAACCATTACAAAATGTGGTTACATAACCACATGCTGCTACAAAGGGTGATAATGTGCCTATGTTGCCTAGTGCTCAAAATGAGGCCACATGACTGCAGTGTGTGTGTGTGGTGGAGTTGTAATTTCAAATGGTGGCTAAGCAACTGGTTGTACATTGAGGCCTACCAATATGTGTTTTTTATCTTTGTATAAATCCTATATAGCTTTTTGAGATCTGCTAAAGTCAGCTAGGCTTTTATAAATTCCATTAGCATTGTGGTATATCTTTTTAAAAATTAGTTGCTGTATTATCAGAGTAAAGTCAAGGAATAAGGGCCGAGACAGATGAGTTAAGAGGCCTTGTAGCCATGTTTCCCCAACGCACAGAGCATCATAAAATGTTACTACATCCTTTTAGCAAAATGGTTATTCTAATTAGTGTTGTTTTAAAAAAGTCTGCATATTTTTCAGTCATATTCATTCCATTTAATGGGGGGGGGAATTGCTTTTGGTGAGGAAAAGGATATTTTTGTGATTTATAAGGAGATCACAGGATTCTTAAATTTAATTTAATCAAGGCATTTCATTTAATATTTTGTCCTCCAGTGTACAAGAAACTCCCTCGCAGACTGCACTCTGCCTCATTTCCCATGATTCAGTTAAAATTCAGAAGCAGTTCCTCCCATGGGCTTTCCACATCAGGAAGTTCAGGCAACTGATTGTAATAGAGGCATATCCAATCTTGTTACAATAAGAAAAGCTCCACCTCAGTATGATATATAGCAGTAAGCACTGGGGAACAACCCCAGAATCATAGTTCCACGTCCACGCCTAGCCATGATATCTTAGCCAAATTCATCACAGGATAGTTGTGGAGACAAAAAAGGACACAGAAATACTCTCTATCCTTCATTAAGCTTCAGGCCAAAATCAAATAAAATACCTCACTCCCTCTCTCTTTCACACACACACAAACACACACACACATACACACAGAGAGAGAGAGAGAGAAACACACACACACACACACACACACACACTCACTTTCCAATAATGAAGCAAGAAAATGAAGGGATGGAGCATTGTTGGCAAATGGGCAGACAGATTTCAGTGCAGCATTAAATATTACAACTTCACTTTTCATTTCCTCATAATTGCACATATCCAGACAAATTGGCAGATATACTATAGCAATCCTGGAAAGGTACATTTGTACGTGTCCGTGGAAATAAAGACAAACCCACACAATAATGCTAGGCACTTGCTGCTTTCATATGATTCTCATCTAACAGGAAGTTCATTCCTTGAAGCAGTGCTTGAACCACAGATCCAGCAGCCTAAAGGTTAATGAACAAAGTCTCTCCCACATATGCAGAGAACAGATAATTTTCTTTAGTCCTCATGATAAGTTGTAGGAGCTTTTGAGTGACAGATCAATTTGTCAATCAAGTACAAAATATGGAGAAAGCCTCCCCTGCATAATTCTACATTACAGATCAACTATAATCTCCCATTGTACACCATGTAGGAATGGACAGCTAAGGTTACCCAGTCCAAAAGACAGGAATAGAAATCCTCTACAACCTCTCAGTGCTATGCCTTCTTTGGGTTCTCTCTGAATTAAAATAATCACTGCTAAGAGAGAGAAGACAGAAGGAGAATAAGGGAAGGGAAGACCGTCTCTTTTTCCAGATTTTTTTTTCTAGGAAAGGAGTGTGTTTGTTACTGAGCCATTACGTCTGTGTTTTTATTTTATAGCTGGAATTAAGATTTTAGGTCTCAATACTAGCCTCTTGTAAACCAGCATTTCATGTGGGGGAAGGGTTCACTCCCCCTCCTCTTGAAAGCTGGGCTTGAGCAGCAGTTCCCTTCATTTAATGTTAGCCACTTCAGTTGATTTCTTTGCTAAAACCTGAATTATGAAAATCGACTGTCAATTATCCCAGATACCTGTGTGAAAGAATTACTGCACATTCACAGCAAAGTTTATTTTTCCCATTTTCCAGTAAAAGCTAATTCAGAATAACTCCATTTAACAGTTATTTTATGCTGAAATACTGAATACCTCAGGGAGTCTTTTAGGGATTTTAAAGTCTCATTATTTATAAATGATTCATGCTGCATTTTCAGAAAAACCTACAATTAGTGTGGGTAGTACATAGACTCCGTTGGGAAAGGTAGAGAATAAAAAGCACAACAAAATATACATGCATTATATACAAGCTTTTTAGCTTTATTGTTTTGCAGTGGACTATAAAAAGAAAAGAACTGGGATAAGGCAAAGGGAGATTCTTTCCCTAACCTTTTAATATATGTGTCAACTGGCATTGTTTTGTGAAAGACCAATCCTTTAACAATTGTTCAGCCCACAATAATCTGTGAATGTAAGTTTAACTCTGAAACATTTGATAATTTAATGGGACAAACCTGTCCATATTCATCAGCCATGTCTGAGTGTGGTAGAATCTCTACCTGGGCCTCTTTTGTGTTTCAGATACCACAAAGGAAGCTGTTTTTAAAACTACAACAATTGCTCAAGAAGCACACAGCAATTCAGCACAATATTTGCAACTGCAGACGTAGGAGAGGGTATAAGGCTTGAGCATTGAGCTATTAATACCTTTCCAGATGCAGGCTCTAGGCAATCAATATGTACGGTGTAATGTATTGGCTTGAATGCTAGGTTAATTTCACATGTATTTGTTAACTGCTGCTCCTTATTGTATGTACGGGTTACTGTCTGGACCAGACTGGCTGTCTACGAGGGCGGAGCTGTAGGTTGAGGTCAGGAATGCCTCCCTCAAACCTATTGGCTGCCACCTAGTGGCCAACTGCATAAATGCTTTGCTTCTGTTCCTGTTAACCTTTTGAATAAACCAGTTCCTGTTTACAATGCTTTATGCCTACTGAACCGAATATACAACTCTGGCGACAAAGGTGGGATCGTGCTGCATCCTTGTAAGAGCCTGAAGTCACTTGGGGTGAGGCCAGCACAGGGCCTGGCAAGAACCACGTTCTCCCCCACGGTCTGCCTAGCAAGCCACGCGGGAGTCCACCACACCCTAGGGATCCATCCCAGGGCCTAAGCAGAAGCCAGTAGCACGAGGCAAGGAGAGAGGCAAGGAGAAAAGAAGGCTACTCACCATGGCAAAGATTGGCAAGCTTGAGGAGTTTGATGTCACGCATCCGGAGAGATGGGTATCTTACATCTCATGGGTGGAAAACTACCTATGAGCCAATCAAGTCACCGAAGATGGACTGAAGGCCACAACACTTCTCTATATGTGGGCCTGCAACATTTGATATCGCCAAGAACTTGGTCACACTGGTGCAGCTGGAGTCCATCACTTACGCGGACCTGAAGAAATAGCTCGGTGACCATTTTCAACCAAAGCTGTCGGTGATAGTGTGGAGGCATGCCTTCAAAGAGCATGAACAACAACCCGGTGAGACAGCAACAGAGTTCATTGCAGCGTTGAGGCAGGCGTCTCGTCTTTGTCAATTTGCTGACTTGGAAAAAAGACTGTGATACTTCCTTCTATGTGGACTCAGAAGCCGAGAGCTCCAATAAAAACTTTTTGCGAAGGAGACTCTCTTGCTCCAGGAAGCCTTGAAAGAGATCATGGCAGACAAAGCCGCTGGCGGGGCCATGAAGGCATTGCGGTCTGCCAAAAGCACATCACACATGGAAGCCATCCACCACAAGGATGCCGAGCAATGGAAAGATGTCAACTCTGACCACGAAGTTGACAGGATTCAGTGGCACCAAGACAAAGGACCAAGACCCCAAGACCTCCTTCAATGTTTGGGCTGTGGAGACTGCCATCAATGAGCAGATTGCCATTTCAAACAGCATGTGGGAAACCAAGTCACATAGCCGCCATGTTTAGAGGTCGCCAGAAGGACCGCAAACTGGATGACCCATTCAGGTACCGGGGCCCCGGGGGAACACTGAGTAGGGTTCTGCTCCAGTCACAGGAGTGTCTGCCACACAGGAGCTCACCACCTCCTTAAACAAAAATTTCTACTTCAAGTCGAACTGCAAGGCATTCCTTGCAGGATGGAACTGGACACTGTGACTATTATTTCCCTTGGAACCTTCCAGCACGTTTGCAGATGCAGCAACAGATGGGCCAAACTTCGGCTGTCTGATATTATTTTAACTGACTTCCAGAATTCCTGGGTGGCTGTCAAAGGAGAGGCCACTTTGGCCATTAAGTTCAAGGGGTTTTGGGGGGCCCTCAATGTAATTGTGGTGGAAGGCCAGTGAACGAGTCTTATAGGGCTTGATTGGTTGAATGCATTGGGCATCCAAGTAACCGGAATTCACTGGACACAAGCGACCAACTTGGAATCAGTCTGTGAGGAATTTGCAGATGTTTTCAGTGCAAGCATGGGAGAGTACAATGGCCCTCTGATAGCCTTTAAATTTGGGTTAAGCCCCATCGTGTGCCTTTTGCATTAAAGCACAAAATCGATGCAGAGCTGGACAAGCTAGTCAGTCAGGGGGTATTGCAGTCTGTAGATAGTGGGTAGTGGGAGACTCTCATTGTAACACCACTCAAGGCCAACGTGGAGGTCAGGATATGTGATGATTACAAGTGCATCATTAACTGGGCACTGCAGAAGCACACATACCCCGTACCAGTGGTCAGCCACATCTTGGCATCACTGCAAGGAGGAAGCATGTTCGCTAAATTAGATTTGGCACAGGCCTATCAACAGTTACTAGTGGATGAGGCCACAGCAGCTGCACAAACCATTGTGACACATAGGGGGAGCCTTTAAGGTCAAGCGCCTCCAATTTAGGGTTAGCGTAGCCCCAGGTATCTTCCAGGGCGTAATGGAGCACACACTCAAGGGTATCCCTGGAGTCTGCCCTTACTTTGATGATGTACTCATCACCGGGGAATCTATAGAGGTTCTGGCAGGGTGCCTCAAAGCTGTCCTTCAGCGGTTCCACGCAGCGGGACTCAAGCTGAGAAAAGATAAATGTAAGATTGGGGTTCCTTCCACTGCATCAATATGGGGTTCCATATTGATACCAGTGGCATCCATCCTGCAGAGTCAAAGCTGAAGACAATTCAGCTAGCACCAAGTCCCCAGTCAAAGGGAGTATCCAATGGGAGGAGACTCCTACACCATGGTCAAGAATCCACATTGACTTTGCTGGGCCCTTTCAGGGACAGTTGTTTTTTATAGTGGTTAACAGCTACTCTAAATGGTTGGAAGTAATTCCAATTTCCACTATGACTACTACTAGGACCATCCAGGTGCTTAGGAAACTTTTTGCTACACATGGTCTGCCAGACGTCTTGGTCTCCGACAACAGAGCCCAGTTCACAGCATCCAAATTTCAGACCTTCTTAAGGGCCAACCTTATAAAGCACGCCACATCAGCTCCCTTTCACCCTTCAACGAGCAGGCAGACAGAACGCTTGGTGCGTACAATGAAAGAATCTCTTAAATGCATTGTTTCCAGGGACTGGCAACACAGGCTGGCAGATTTTCTGTTTTGCCAGCACACTATGCCATGCACAGCCACAGGGAAAAGCCCTGCAGAACTTTGTTGGGGCAGAAGACTGATCACCAAACTGGATAGGTTGTACCCTGACTGAATAGCAGCAGATACCGCACATCCAAAGACACCAAGGGGGTTGCAAGTGGGTGATCAGGTGTGGGCTCAAAACTATGGGCATGGGGCTTTGTGGGTGCCAGCTAAAATTGTTAAGGTTTCAGGACCTCTTTCCTACGAGGTAGTCCTTGAGGGTGGGCAAGTTATGCACCGACATATTGATCAGCTGCATTGACATTTTGCTGAGCTGTCATTAACCGAGGACTCTCAAGAGGGTCAGCGACCAGATCTGCCGGCCAGCAGACTAACAGAGCAGTTTGCACACTCTGAAACCCCATTCAGACATTACAACGGAGACGTGGCCATAGAACAAAACCCTCCCGAAACTCAAAGTGTGTCTCTGGATGGGGAAGAACAAGCTGAACTGTGTAGCAGCCCAGTTGACCTCACTACACAATTGGACTTTGGTTTGGGCCAATCTGGAATGGCCAGCCAAAGGGACTCGAGGCATTTCAACTCAAGTGGACCAAAGAGTCCTGGTCTACCCAGCCCGGCAGCCAAGCAGGTAGACCAGGTGATCCCTGGAACCCCCAGGCGATCTGAACAGTCTTGATCACCACCAACATATCTCCAAGAATATGTGAGCAAATAATGTGTACTATCCAGGGGGAAGGGGTGTAATGTATTGGCTTGAATGCTAGGTTAATTTCACATGTATTTGTTAACTGCTGCTCCTTAATGTATGTATGGGGTAACGGTTATTGTCTGGACCAGACTGGCTGTCTACAAGGGTGGAGCCGTAGGTTGAGGCAGGGAATGCCTCCTTCAAACCTATTGGCTGCCACCTAGTGGCCAACTACATAAATAGCTGCGCAGCAGCTATTTCTTTGCTTCCATTCCTGTTAACCTTCCAAATAAACCAGTTCCTGTTTACAACACCTTGTCTCACTTTATGCCTAACGAACTGAATATACAACATACTGTATGTTATTTTTAGCTGTTTTCCACTTATGAACATATACATGCTTGAACCATTATTTTTTATGCATATATCTGTCTCAGATTCTTCCTTTCGTGAGCATTGATTTTTGGGGAAGCAAAATTCGGGGGTTTTCTTCTGTCTTCCTGCTGGTAAGTTCTCACCCTTTGATCAATTCACAATCAATTGATCTCAATAGTTTCTAATAAATTTCAATGAGTTCCCTCAAATCACAGTTCATATCGTGAAATTCTCACCTAATTTTTCTTGGATGTAAATAGTATTATCTTCCTAGCATACCATTGCTGAACGTGACATTACCCTGTCTTTTAAACACATCATACCTTTAGGTACACTGTATGCCAGGGGTCTTCAAACTTGGCTCTTTTATGACTTGTGGACTTCAACTCCCAGAATTCCTCAGCCAGGCACGCTGGCTGAGGAATTCTGGGAGTTGAAGTCCACAAGTCATAAAAGGGCCAAGTGTGAAGACCTCTGCTGCATGCTGTAATTCCTCTGCTTTAATCAAACCAGGAAAAAGAAAATGATTTTGGAGGAAAGAGTGTCAGGGATGGGTTAGTTACTCTATATGTGGCATGAGTGAGGCAGCCAACATGGCAATATCATCCATGTCAATCCTTCCCTGATCCAAGTTAATCTTCACAAGGACTCAAAAGAATCAGAACAGGTATTCCAGTAAGGCTTAAGCACATCTTCTCAATCTCATATTCTCCCAGTGTGTTTGCTGATGACTCTGAGCATTTCTTCACCAAGCATTTTCTGTCATGATTTCCTACCAATTCCTCAAGAGCACTGTGAAAGTAACTTGAAATTAATTCCATTTAACTATGAAATTGTACCAGGAACCATAATACAGTAGGTTCTCAGCTACCATAATAGGAGCTAAGAGACATAGTGCTCATGCCATTGGGGGAAAACACCAAAACACAGCCTTGGCCCCAAAACACCACAGAACTGCTAAGTTCTCCTCTCCAAACAAACCCCAGATGTTTTGCTGAAATTCAAACCACAGCAAAGCAAATAACTAATAAAATCAATACATCTATTAGTGTTGTAAGAAAGTACAATATTAGGGCTGATTTTAAACTGCCGCAAAAGTTCCATTTAATGTTTCCTATGAGAAATATAGTCCTGCACAGCTGGAGGAAGACATGTTGAGAAACATTGCATTCAGCTCTGCAAATGGACAGACTTTTACACTCAGAGAAGAAATGAATAATAATAATGTACTAAGCTTCAGTTTTAAGGCATTGTTTCTGAGTGGTTTAGAAGACATACTTTGTGCTGTGTTGCATTCATGAATAAAGGTGATTTACCAAATTATTAAGATTTGAGAGGAATTTTTGAAGTCATCTCCACTTCTTTTAAAGCTACAGTTGGCCCCAATTATTTAGTGCATGTGTTTTAAAATAAGCATCATGCACACCTCTTCAAACAGATCTTTAATAAGTACTCTTAGTCTTGGAATGTAGTTTTAATATGTTAAATTTATATTTTTAGTTTTATCATTTGCTTTCATTTACTATGCAGTAAGTGAAATCTACCTAGATCTAGAAATTGTAATAGAGGTTTAGTTATACCACTTTTATAGCTTTGCATTGATTGACCCTGTCATCAGAAATAGAGATGTATCTTAAATGTTCAGATTGTCCAAAACATAATAGACACAAAAACATTTCATATCTCAATCCAGATGTCAAGGAGTACTGTTTGTTTCCTGTTCAAATTATCAAGCATAAACTAACATTTCAGGATTTACTTTTCCATTTAAGAAATAATTGTATAGAATCAATGTTTCCTGGGTATGTCAGACCTTAATGGTACTATTAATCCCCAATCTAACATTTGAACTACTGTAATATAAATCAGCAAAATCTATTGTTTGAAGGTCTTCACTTGACTTGAACTTTTATATGCATGACATCCAAGAAATTGTAGGGTGGGATGGAGCTTAAAAGTACTCAGAGAAACCTTCATGTTCTCGTATGGATATGTTATCACGAATGATTAAAAAAAGTTTATATTTAGTCCAATATCCACAATTTTATTAAAAATAGTAACTTATTGGCTGAGAATTGTCAACTTTTGAAAACATCAAATAATGAACATTAATGGGTGAGTTCATCTTCATAAGATTGCCCAGATCCTAATAGCTTTTCAGTACAACAGCATTCACATAGGGGATTTTCCACTCAAAGTTATACTGTCTGAAAAAAGATGAGCATATTTCTAAATCATTGCGTAAAATCAGAATAAGGGAGAAATTGGGAAAAGGGAGAAATTAAGGCTTATATCTCTGGCACATTTCTATAGATATGGATTTATATAATAATTTTTAATGGGACTTATAGTTAAGTGGGCAGAAAATTGTAAAATTCATATTGAAGCAATACATTGATTAGGCTAATGGGATTTACACCATAGTAAACTTGCAAGTATATTATGAAGCTTAAGTATATTAAGTACTGGATATGAATCTTATATTTTTCCCCATAGCAAAAGCATCTACATTTGACATATTATGGATGATATAATTATTTCACAATATTTCAGAGAACAAATAAAACTTTTAACATAAAATTTAGCTGTTCACCCAGAAGTTCAAATTAGAATAAGTAGTTTTATGACTACAAATTTCATTTATTTATTATTATAAGCATTCCCACCCGATGTTTCACTCCAAAAAATGAAAGTGCTTCAATAATGTAAAAAACATTAACTAATAATTAAAATACAATAACAAATTAAAAGCAGCACAGAGACAAAAATAAAACCAGACACAACAATCAATAAGTAAAACTGAGCAACAGCATAGCTAAATAAACGTTAAAATGGAATAAGGGAAGCTGCCACATACATGCCCACAACCTCAGTCTATATGTAGTTAGCTCAGCATTGTTAACAGAATAGAATAGAATAGAATAGAATAGAATAGAATAGAATAGAATAGAATAGAATAGAATAGAATAGAATAGAATAGAATAGAATAGAATAGAATAGAATAGAATAGAATAGAATAGAATAGAATTGGAAGGGACCTTGGAGGTGTTCTAGTCCAGCCCCCTGCTGAAGCAGGAGAACCTATACCACCTCAGAAAAGTGACTGTCTAGTCTCTTCTTTAAAACCTCCAATGATGGAACGCCCACAATTTATGAAGGTAAGCCATTCCACTGATTAATTGTCCTCACTGTTAGGAAGTTTCTCCCTAATTCCAGGTTGCTTCTTTCTTTGGTCAGTTTCCAACCATTGTTTCTTATCCTGCCCTCTGGTGCTTTGGAGAATAATTTGACCAGCTCTTCTTTGTGGCAGCCTCCCAAATACTGGAATGCTATCATGTCACCTCTATTTCTTCTTTTCTTTAGACTAGCCAAACTCAAGTCCTGCAGCCGTTCTTCATATGTTTTAGTCTCCAGGCCTTTGGTCATCTTAGTTGCTCTTCTCTGAACTTTTTCCAAGGTCTCAACATCTTTTTTGTAATATGGTAACCAAATTGGTTGCAGTATTCCAGGTATGATCTCACTAGGGTTTTATAAATAGGTATTAATACTTCATGTGATCTTGATTCTATGCCTCTGTTTATACAACCCAAGATTGTATTAGCTTTTTTGGCTGCTGCTCCACATTGCTGGCTCATAGTCAACTGATCGTCCACTAGGTGAGCCAGGTCTCACCTAATCTGTACTTATATCTTTGATTTTTCCTGCCTAAATGTAAAACCTTGCTTTTCTCCACATTAAAATTCATTTGGTTGGATAGGGCCCATTGTTCAAGTTTGTCAAGATCTTTTTGAATCCTGAGTTTGTCTTCTGGGGTGTTGGCTATTCCTGCCAGTTTAGTGTCATCTGCAAATTTGATGAGTTCCCCTTCTATTCCCTCATCTAAGTTATTGATGAAGATATTGAAGAGTACTGGGCCTAAGACAGAGCCTTGTGGTACCCCACTGCTTACCTCTCTCCATGTGGATGTAGTACCATTGATTGAGGTCTACTTTTAGGCTCCTCCAGGTCTCAGAAGAGAACTATTTCCTAATCCTTTCTTACCTGAAGATACAGTCAAGCTATGATCACTAAAACCAAAAATTTGTGTGAATAGGCAGGTCAACATGGATGCTAGCTAAGCTTCTGGGAGAGGCAATTCTATAGATAGGGAGCTGGCTTATGAAAGTCTTTGTCATGTGTTCACATAATGTACCACTTGCAATAATGGGATGTGAAGAAGAGCTCTCTCAGTGCCCATATTCACAACTGCTGAGAGAGCTCTTTTTCACATCCCATACATATATAGAACACTCTCAGATAGGGATATCCCAAACCAGTTGTAGTTTTGAATTTTGAACTAAGATCTTGAATTTGGATTCTAAGTTTATTGAAAGCAAGAGCAATCTCTCCAAAACCAATGATGTGTAAACTTATTCATAGGAAGATACTTATATAGGAAGATACTATCAGAAAACTACTGTAGAACTTCCATTTTGAAATGTTAGCTTATTGACCATCTGTAATCCAAGTGGAATTAAGACATTGCTTATACTCATCTTGTGAAAAGTAATTAATAATACTTTATTTTCAGAAGTTGAAAAGACCCAAAGCCTGGAAACATTGTTTTTCAGTGATAGGCAGTACTGTGTGGGATGGCTCTCCTATAGAGATCAGCAGTGACATTAAATCTTCTGGGATTCAAAAGGTTTAATGACAAATTGTTCCACAGAATTTTTAGGGAGTAAAAGGATGGACATTCTTCTTATTTTATTTTTGTGTTTATAAGGATAACTGCTGGGGGTCTATTGTGTGACTACGGCAGTGAATGTTGGTGAATAATTAAATAATAGTGATGAAACACAGGACCAACCCAAACATAAAAAGGAGAAATTATATTTAGTGTCATCAACCATACAAACATTGAGCCATAAGCACTGATGTTAACTGACATAACTCAGAATCAGTTTTCCAACTCTTCCAAGTTTAAGCCTTGATCATGGAATTAGGTGATGCCCATTAAGTTACCCACCAAAGTCATAATGTCAAGAGTAAAATATATATCACTGTGAACTTTAGCTGTTTCAAACTTGTTTGGATACAAAAGACAAGAATCAGAAAGGAAGCTCTTAAAGAAATGAAAATATCAGCAAGAAGACATCACTTAGATATCACTTAGGAGAGGAGTAAAAGAGAATTATGGTGAGTTTAACTTATTCATTGTGTTCTTACTCATTGTATCATTCTGCTCCCCACCACTACCACTACATTGTGCTACAGGAGGAGGAGGAGGAGGAGGCTCTTTACTGCAGTCCATAAATGCCTTATATACATAAATTTGATATTAATTAACTAATTAGGTAAATAGATTGGACAATTACCATCCATCTTACATATAACATTACAGAACATGGGCACTCTTAAGGAAATGAAATCATTTAAATCTAAAAATAAAAGTTTTAAGTAAAATTGATCAGAGTGACCAGGATATTTAGTTAGATGGGAGGTTAGCAGCTCATAGTGAGTGTCAGTGTAAAATGGACACTATAATAAAACATGTTTGGGGCTATCAATAACTCCTTCACCACCTGGGCAAAGTCTAAATTTAAATGGAATACCTTCGATTTCTCCTCTAAAACTGCTGATGGAAATGTTGAGGGTTAAATTCTTTCTTCATTTGGGAACTTTAATTTCATTAGCACCAAGACATACACAGGCTATTTAGAAATACCCCTCTGGTAAAAGGTATCAGGTCTGTTTGAATATCAATATCTTTGAGGCGTTGCTTGATTGCCTGTGCTATGGATATTTGGTCTAACTGTATACTTGAATTGAGGAAATATGGCTCATAAGTTCCATTTTTTAGAATTGCCTTGGTTCAAAAGGAAATAAATGTGTATTTTATTTATTTTATTTATTTTATTTTATTTTAATCCTATTTATATCCCGCCCTTCTCCGAAGACTCAGGGCGGCTTACAATCTAAAGCACAAATCAATGTGCTTAGCAATAGCCTTCATTCTATGTACATGCCTGCTTATTAGGGCTTTCACACACACCCCAAGCGGCATTATTACAAAGTCAGCTTAATTGCCCCCAACAATCTGGGTCCTCATTTTACCTACCTGGGAAGGATGGAAGGCTGAGTCAACCTTGAGCCTGGTGGGACTCGAACCTGCACTAATTGCAGGCAGCTGGTGTTACTTAAGGAGGCATTAGCCCACTGCTCCACCAAGGCTCCTGGATTTATTTAGGCACTGGATTCAATCTTCCCAACCCCATGTCATAGGACTGCATTTGAGACCCAACATGGGACTTCAAATAAAGTCCTATGGAACTTAGACTATACCTTTTCCTCTGGGGCTAAATAATTCTATTGACCTTCTGAGCACCAAGCAATAACTGTGCCCAGATCTGGACTGAATACACTCAAAGCACAGCAAGAATATACAGTGCTCCTTTAGTTTTTGAGCGTTTTGGATTATATATTCCAAAATAGATGTGGTTGTGGCATGAAATACAATGCCAAAATATTTGAATGATGTGACTTACTCAAAAGGATAATAAGTTAATTTCCTGGTGTGTATTTTAAAGTGCTTTGCAAAGACTAGCACCTTGATTTTATTGTAATTAATTTCTAGGGCTTTTGCAGTACAATACTCAGCCAGTATTGTAATGCTATTTTTAAGCCAATATGAATCTGGGAGAGCAAAATTATCTGTATATAAGAAAATTCCTATGTGTTTCTCTGCCAGTTTCAGGTTGTTCAGCAGTTTTCAGCATTAACATTGCATCAGGAGACCAAGTACATTTTGCTCCGTACCTTCTGGAGGAGGAAACTCAACCCAAAAGCTTATTTTCTTATTTTTGAAGGCAGCAAAACTCACCCATTCTAACTGAGTCTGCTTTTGTATTTTACACATCTATATAATAAAATAGGTTAGTCAGATTCTATACTACTCTTACTACCCCTGTAAAGCTGAAAATTTACAACCAGTTCCATAAATCTAAAGGAGAGAGACACAGAGAGAGAGAGAGAGAGATCAGGGAGAGAGAGAGGAGAGAGAGAGACCAAGTGAAGAGAGACCAGCAGATCACTGGGATCATGTAAAGCAGATAATTTGCTTTTCTCATTTCAGTTGTGCAGTAGACAAACAGAACTGTATTATCTTTTTTATGCCCAAAGCCTCTGACAATAGTTTTCTTTTTGGACTACCTGTGTGCAAAACATATTAATATCTATCTATCTATTGTGTGTATGTGTGTGTGGAGAGAGAGGGAGAGGCAGAGAAAGGGATTAAGATGGCAAATATATTCCACACACTTTCTTCCTCCTATTTTCTCCACAATAACAACCGTGGGAAGTGAGTTGGGCTGAGAGAGAGCTACTGGCCCAAGATCACCCAACTGGTTTTCATGGCTAAGGCAGGACTAGAAGTCATGGACCCCTATTTCCTAACCTGATTCCTTAACCACTAGACCAGAACTGACAGACATATAAAGGATTAGGGTGTTCAGTCTATCAACATGTTTCCAAAATATTCAAAGTTTTCAAAGCAGAAAACTATTGGAAATGCATGTTTGTGAGTAATAGACCTGACATGTGGATTTGCTTTCCTTTGTGTTTCGTCTCCTTAAATCTCCTGAGCCAAAAATAACAACTTAAGCTTTAGCTTTAAAGATTTGTTGCCAAGCAAAGAGGCAATTTTGGTTGTCCTGGTACATAGGGGGCTGCCTTCACCAAATCAAGCAACCTCCTAAGTTCAACTTCCAGTATTTCCCAGCCGGGATGGCCATTGCTAAGAATTCTGACAATTGAAATCTATATATCTAAGTATAGTCACATTGGGCTGATATAAAGCTTTCTATAATATAAGTATGTGTCTTCTATTCCAAATATAATAATATTTAGTATGAAATTTATGGAAATCTGTTAGAAATATGTCACTTGGTATATGGAAATTATCAAATGGCCTTTTATTCTACATGAGGAAATTTTATTTTCCTTCCAAGTGAGGATCTTCTTCCAAATATCAATCCCCCCTATGACTCTTATATGGCAGGATCAGCACAGTTTGTTATTGGACGTGGTTTGGATTCAAATTCCAACTTAGCCATAAAGCTCTTTGGAGATCAATCACTTTCTTTTTAAGCCTGAATTACTCACAGTGCTGAGATGATAAAATAATAGCCCCTGTGAGTACCTTCTAGAGTGTTCAAAATACAAAGATAGGAAAATTACAAAATAATAAACTTCAAATTGCAAGAGATTATTATAATGACTACTATAAATATGATGATTACAAGATCTAAATTCTTTGGAGGGCATCTGTCTTCCCTGTCACTCTGACATCTGCTCTTTGATGCTATCATGTATTGTAATCAGCAGTTATAAAATAATGATGAAAATACCAGTCACTCTCACTTTCTCAAACATAGAGTGATAATACTTAAAATGAAGAATGGCTTTATCTTATAAATCAAAACTATCCAAGTGGTTAGCCCTTTCCCCCAGAACAGAACAGTTGGAAGAATTGCACAGTCACTTTTATCCTAACTTACTTCAAACTTATTTTCTTCTGAACATCTGAATTACTTCGCAGATATTGGATTCTAAGCATCATGTGTCCAGTCTCAAAGATACATGTTTTATGCTGAGTTTTGGTTTTTTTTTTCCATTTAATCCTATTTGATTCTGGAGACTGTATAGACAAGTCCCTGATTTTTCAGGAATAGTTTGCTATTGCCTTCTTCCTAGGGCTGAGAGAAAGTGATTGGCCCAAGCTGGCTTTATGTCCAAGGCAGAACTAGAACCCACAGGCTACCAACTTTTAGCCTGATGCCTTAACCAGTACACCAAACCTACTCTTGATTGCTGATATATAATACTCCTAATTAATAACAAGAATTACTAGTTGTACTTTTTTTTGTATAACCACAACACAAAACTAATTTTATGCAAACTAGTTATTGCTCAGATTGTTATTATTATTATTTTTTATTTTATATGTCAATGTGATACTGGCTGTGCTATGTCATCCACTACATTGCAAGGTACAACATAATTAATCTTGACACAAAGTAATTATTATATTGACCTGTTGAGGCAAAACTAAATGCAAAATTATTCATTTTGATTAAGCATGTCAAATATTTAGAAAAAAATGAAATATGCTTCTCTCCTACTTATTCATAAACCATATTCTTAAAGAGATCCAGGTAAAGGCCTCCATCTAACAGCCATTCATTCTTACTGTTAACTGTTATATTATCTTCTTTGAATGTATAAATTCAAAGAATCATGATTTAATTTAGTTTTATAATATTCTATAGTTGATCATTCTTATCACTTTGCCAGGACAACCTGCATGATGTATTGAAGTGGAGGTGATTCAGATTAACATTTCCTAGATCTATGTCCAACATACAGGCTATGTGTGTGACAAACATTTCTCAGGATATATTGAAATCCAGGGTCATCAACATAAATATTATTGCAAAATCCTAAGTAGAGAAAATTGTAAGTCAGGAGTACCTTATATTATTGATAGAAAATGTGCAGGGTAGTATTGTACAGGTCTTGTGCAGTACACTGCCCAGTGCTACATTTATACATAGAGAGGTATAGCATATCTCATGATACTAAAAGATAAACCATGATTGCCAAGGTTGTAACTACATAGTGAACCACCACTTGATTAACAGTGGTGAGGTCATAGACAGATCAAGCAGATGGTCCAACCAATGATCTTCCCATATGGGCATCATTCTTATGGCTTATGGCTGCTTCTGAATTTTGTATCCCCATTTTCTTTCAGGGACACATTGGTACAGTCTTTTGTTTAGTAAATCTTCACACTTCACCCAAAGTACCTGTGCATCGATAAATGATACCACTGTGGATTGCTTTAAAAAACGAACTAGAAATTACTTATTCAAAGTTTCAGATCACACAGCTGTGCAACTCGGTGGAAGACCATTGACCATCTCTGTGTCTTAACCTAAACTATTTTAAATGTTATTGTGGAGAAACAATCTTGTTGCTTGCCCACACAGCAAAATTATGTTGCCTTTATATTTTCCCATCAGGCATGTCAAACTCGCATTGTCACGTGACATTGTGTGATGTATCTCAACTTTTTTCCCTTTGCTGGCAATGGGGTGGGCGCAGTTTTGGCATGACGCATCCGGCCCGCGGTCCGGCAGTTTGACATGCCTGAACAGTCAGAAACTGGAAAAAAGAGAGAAAGAGTGCAGCAGAAGAGTAGGATATAAAGTCCATAACCCTTTCAGTTTACTACACAAGTCAGCTGCGAATTCTGATTTCAGTCTTGGCAGCTCTTGACAACTTTCCCTTTTTGTTTCAATACCAGGGTATCACTCTATTCACTTTCACACTTGTGCTGACATTTTTGAAATAGTTTGTTTCAAAAAAGATTTGTAGGGAAAGACTGAGAGAGATCAACCTAAAACAATTAGGTTATACTGCAGACTCTGTTGGAGTGAGAACAAATCCAATTGCTTGTCTGTCACCATCTTCACCATTAACTGCATCGACAACAACCCTGAAGGCCACAGTTTACCTTCTTAACAAAGGTTGTGAGGTCCTCAATTTCCCCCACCCCCAAAATGATTGTACTTCATGTGGCCAGTCTTTTTCTTCTTTTTCTTGTAGCACTTCTCAAAGTTTATAATAATCTGCTACCTTGCTTTGTTTGAAAGCTCAGCTGCTGAGAGCTACAGCACGTGGCTGGCCCTAACCCAGTGATGAAGAAGACATATTAGCCTCACTTATTCATCATTTCTCATATGTTCACTAAAAAGTTATGTCATTTAACATGGCTGCATAGCCATGACAGTCTCTTTTCAATGTGGTGTCCTTAATGATAGTCATGAAACTCAGTTTGGCAGCCACCAGTAGCATAAATTGAGCAAAGGCAGATATTGTCTTCTTGTAGGTATAGAAGAGCTTGCCTTATCCTGAGAGAGACAACTGGCTCCTCTAGTTCGGTATTCTTTATAATGGTCTACAGCAGGGGTCTTCAAACTTGGCCCTTTTATGACTTGTGGACTTCAACTCCCAGAATTCCTCAGCCAGCATGCCTGACTGAGGAATTCTGGGAGTTGAAGTCCACAAGTCATAAAAAGGCCAAGTTTGAAGACCCCTGGTCTACAGCCACTCTCCAGAATTTTGAATAATGCAATTGTCTTTAGTCTGATCGCAAGATCCCAGATATTAGCTTCAGGATCTTTAGCATGCAAATCCATTGCCATGATATGTTATGATCCGGTCACTTTTATTCCGGTCACTTTCATTTCAGGTATACTTTCCATCTCAGGGCCCCAGGATCATTCTGAGGCAGCAAAATGATCAGATTTGCCAGAGGAGTCTTTCTGCTTTTCTTTCTGTAAATCAGAAGCAAACTAGGAATGCTGCAAGTAAGATTGAATTCATAGATTCATTTAATTGCAAAATGTCCCAATCCTTAGAGAAGAGAGACATGAAAAGGGATTTTAATTAGCACTATCCAGATATTTATTATTTAGATGTATATTCTGTCTTTTGTTCATGAATTGAAGACCATGTGCATAGTTCTCCCGGTTCCCATTTTTCTCCACAACAGCAACCTCAAGAGATAGGTTGGCCTTAGAGAGAGAGCAACTGGCCCTAAGCCACACAGTGAGCTACCATTGGCTGAGGGTGCCAGTGCCAGTCCAACACCTTAAACACTATCCCACATTGGCTCTTGGAAACATGGACTCTGAGGACTGTGAGTTCCTTGGTACTTTCTGAAATATTTTCTTTTAGCAGGAATCTGGGGACTTTCATATGCAAAGCATGTATTATAACATTGACATGTCATCCTTTTTAAACTGGTACATGAGCTCTGTCCTAAGGAACTTTTGTCATTTGTTTCCACTTGATATTCAGCTGGCAAAAGGACAGGGCAAACTCAAGTCACTTCCACAGTATCACCGTTTTCACTCCTTAATCCTTTAAAAGCAGTTTGAAGATGACTGAGAAGGACAGGGAACACTGCAAAGGAGAAATAAAATAACTTACTTCCCACACCCTTCCCTCTACATGTTTAATTATATCCTCATTTTTCTGTCCTTTTGTTTGGTTCTATAAAAGAAAAGTCGTTCCTATGAAAGTGGGCTACACAACTTTCAATCCATCTTTCATTTTGAAAGGTAGAATGAAGCAGGAGTACCTGTAAATACACACACAGAAGAAAAGGGAGGGAGGGAGGGAGGGAGGTAGAGAGAGAGAGAGAGAGAGAGTCTTAGAATTGGCTACAATTGAAGTTTAAGTAATAAACCAACACACTTATCACCCTGATTACACCCTCATAGTCAAACACATGTATGCAAATATCCTGATTAATCTGCCAAGAGAAAGTGCATACCCAAACATGTTGTTTTGTTGAAGAGAAACAAAACTGAGATGTCTCCTAAGGCTGTTGCTGGTAAACCAGTGACAATTCTAGACATTTTGGAACACTAGGCAACCCAAAGATGCTTTTTCATGAGGCAACTGGATTTTCTTGATTTTCTTTGAAGATGTTTTGCTTCTCATCCAAGAAGCTTCTTCAGCTCTGACTGGATGGTGGGTCTAACATCATCTGTCTCCAGTCTACAACACAGTCCTTTCAACAGTTCCACCCATTTGCACTACTCAGGTGACCCTGAAGACACAGATAAGACTCCAGGTAGCTTTAATGACTCGCTAAAAGAATGCAATTGAACAGCTGTCTGCAGGAGTATAAATCTTTCCATTCCCCACCATCCAGCCAGGGCTGAAGAAGCTTCTTGGATGAGAAGCGAAATGTCTTCAAAAAACAAACAAACAAGAAAGTCCAGTTGACTAGTGAAAAAGCATCTTTGGAATAACAATAACCTGGATGACTGAGAATCTCCATAGATATGAATCTTAGGCAAAATCATATTCTGGTGCCCCCTATAAGTATATTTAATCCTTGAATGAATATGCTAGTGCACAGAGTGTGCACTTTCCAAGTGCAATTTTGATAAGCTGATAGCCATGCAACTAGCTCATGCAATACCTCCCTATCAGACTATTGTCTTGTTTTGGTAATATTATCAGTTTCTTGAGGTCCATAGCTATAGCAATAACTTACATGGCTTGCAATATTTGGTTGGTAGTGTAGTGAACAGCACTACCACTTGACCAACTTTGTGGCTAGGTGTCCTCGAAAAGCATAGAAAGAAAAAGTTCTAAAGCAACAAAGAAATATTACCAGATTATGCACTCATATTGAATATTTCAGAAGTCCTTTCCATTTTGGTGACTCCTAAAATTTGATATCATAGGCAACTGCCTAGGTTATTATTTATTATTATTATTATTTATTAAATTTTTATACCGCCCTTCTCCCGAAGGAATCAGGGCGGTGTACAGGGCAATAAATATCAAAATATAAATACAAAAGTTAAAAGAAGTTAAAAGAATTAAATAATCATGCCCAATATAATACAATGCTTAAAAACTATGTTAAAATTAGATCCAACCCTAAACCCATCAAACCAGGCCAGATTGTTCAAATAAATAAGTTTTTAAATTGCGCCGGAAGGAGCAATCGGGGGCCATCCAGAGCTCAACCGGCAAGCGGTTCTATAGGTCTGGCGCGCCCACAGAGAACGCCCTCCCCCTGGGGGCCACCAATTGACATTCTCTGATCAGAGGCACCCTGAGGAAGCCCACTCTGTGGGAGCGCACTGGACGGAGGGAAGTTGATGCCGGCAGCAGGTGCTGCTGTAGGTAATCCGGACCCATGCCATGTTGCTTAGGCCTACACCCTACCTTGGGTAAAGGAACTGGAATGAAATTCAGAAGCCATGTTTGCATGCTTCTTATATCTTGCTTTTATTCTTCAGCATCTCCACCCAATATTTTCCTAGCCTCTTTAGCCATGTATCCTGGTACCTAACCATGATTGAGAAATGTGACTTAAAAAGAATGCAGGATCAGACCAAGGCTCTACTGATCCACCAAACCCTTCTAGGAATCTCATCAGTAATTCATTAACTGCAATCATTTTTGTCCCCAACACTGCTACTTCTAAATATGGAGGTTTATTTTAGCAGCAATTAATAGTTTTCTTTCTGAAGAATTTGTTTAATATGCTTGTAAACCTTGTTAGGTCCACAGTCTCTGCTACATTTGATGACAGCAAACTATATAGCTGACAATACTTTCTTCATAGGGCTACTTTTAAAATCTGTCTATTGCTCAAGTTCAGAATGAATTGGGACCTAAAGGTCAGAGCTCAGAATCCATGTTTCTCCATCTTGCATCTTTTATACTGTCTGCCAACCTCTTTCTGAGTTCATTTTAAAGTGTTACCTCTCAAACCTTGGCTTTAAGGTCTGGCTGCCTAGAGTTTATCTGTTTCTATGTAAGCTGTTGGCCAGCTAATATGGCCATCAGCAGCTCTGCTTATATTCCACTCTTATGTGAAATCAGGTAGATCAATATGTATGAAAAGTCTTCTTTAATTCCCTCCCCAAGAAATCTCTTGGTCATTTTGCCTTTATGAACAAAAGGCTGCTGTGCTTAAGGAGGTTAGTTATGACTTTATATTTTAATGCTTTATTTTTTTCCCTCTTATAAAGTATGTCATGGATGGTATTGAACATATCCTTTTGCTAGATACAGGCATCCATGCATAAGCCAGGAAGAAGAGCTTTGGACAAATATTTTTGGCTCTCCTCTTGATTCTATATAATACAGATAATATAGAACTCACTGCCACCACCCTGTTAGCTTTTTTATTTCTAAATTAAAGCTCTTTTCTGTATTTGGAAAAAAACTGAAGCTTGAATCACCATCATTTAATGAGGGTGGGATTTTATTCTTAATGGAACAGAACATTTTTAAGGAAGATGAGGCAACCAGTGATCCTTTGGGTCAATATTTCAGATATATTTTCTCAGCAGATTTTTCAATGCCTTCAATAGTGGTGGAGTTTCTAATGTACTGCCTTCTCTGGAAAGGTTTTTAAAAATTCAGGGAGATATTCAAAGATGTATCTCCCTAGGAAATAGCCCATATTGAACCGTATGGCACAGTCAAACATCAAAAGTTGATCACATGAAATGTTTTGTGACATTTTGTATTATGTTATAAAATATTTCATGATATTTTATGCTATAAAATGTTTGGTAAAATTTGCCAAATTACAATTCCATGAGAGTCATGGGTCCCAGATTTTGGTCACATTCTGTAAATTAGCTCATTTGGTTCAAAAATTGTTGCCCTATAATACACCATTTCCCCTAGTTAAAGGTTATATACAAATAGGATACTTTTAGTAGTATATTAACAAACCTTTCTTTGATCTACTGTAAGTGCTTGATTTGTTTATGTTCTTGTCAGCAGAAAACAAAAGAAAAAAAAACTTTCAGTAAGATATCAGACAAAATCTCAGAGCATCTTCAATTTTAATTTGACCAATGTATTGTATTGGTGCACCTAAGAACTCTGTGTTTTAAGATACTCCTGGTTTCAAGTGTTTAACAAATGTTCTGAAATGCCTACATACTGACTCAGTCAGTAAATACAATTGGAAAGTGAACATGCAGTAGGTGCAAATCTCACTAAGGCTAAGACAGGCTTATAGCTGTCAAATTTCTACACCATAGAATTATGAATTTGCTCATTTTATTTTTAAAAAGGAAGAGGTAATAGGGGGGGGGGGTGTTTGCCCTGAGAATGCAAAGCCAGCCACAACCTGCATAAAGTTTTGTATTAATTCTCCCTCGGACTGGTGATCATTTTTTAATACAAATGTTTCTCCAGATTAGCCTCCTTACCCACAAGGAAGTATTCCACAGAGAAAGAAATGTAAGGAAAGCTATGGTCCTTAGCTTAGAGTTCTATATAACATCCTTTATAAATGCTATTTGAACAAAATGTTCATAGCTGAGATTAGCTTTCTTACTAGAATGCTACAGGGATGAAAAACCCAGTACATTGTCCAAACTTTGAAGGGGGCTGGAAAAAGGAATAGGACCGAATGAGGGAGAGGAGAGGGCAAACTATGCCCTGACATTCACGCTCAACTGACAGAAACTTTCTCAAAGCCTAAACAGGACCCCCATCTTTATTTATTTAATTATTTATTGTAATTCAAAATCCCTAACACTCTGCAACAATGTCACATTTTAATGTAATATCATCTCGTCCGATGCATATTCATGAAATAAAAATCTTGGCAGTGGCACAAGGAAAAGGGGATGAAGTGTGTTTGGCAGAGTGCATCACGTTTCCAGACCAACGGATTTTTTGATTAAAGTCCCTTATCCGTTTTATCATGCATATCCATTCTCTGATTAAAGTGATCTGGAGCTGACACTCACAATGTCAGTATGCACTGAGACCCTTCACACAAAACATGGTTAGAATTTATATCCTTAAAATAAAGGGGGGAGGGGAGAGAGAGAGAGAGAGAGAGAGACCAGTAAATAACCTGCTGCTTAACTTGAACATATAGATGTATAGATATGCCCTAAAATAATGTTTTCAGCTAAACTGAATTTGCTATTCTCTCAACACTTCTTTTTTCAGAAGAGAGAATATCTGAAGAAATTATTAAGAATTAGAATACTAATGAATATTTCCACCACTTTGCTGTTGCTCTGTACATTTGTTCCCTCTTCCTGTTACAATTATAATCCTATGAATGCTGAATACTTACTTCTTAGGAAATGTGCACAAAATAAGGATGCAAGTCTTTTGAAGCGTTGAATATAAAGAAAATACAGTTTTGAAGGAAGGAGAAGATTCTTCACTTAATAGTTGACTTCCACTGTCCCTTGTTCTGGTTTATAGCCTTTCTCAACAAATGGTAGAATGAAATTTTAAATTAACTATAGAAGTGAACAGTTTTCCATATCACTTAGATATAATTAAAATAGACAGATCTCTGTTGTGTATAATAAATAACAAATCCTAGAATCCCATATTTAAAATATACAGCCTAAATATCTTTCCTTCGGGTTACTCAACACCCCACCCCCAAAATTCCTCCAAACTGAAGCTTGGGCTTGGCTGGTTTTTGGCTGCTAAGTTCTTCATGAGTTGCTTTTTCTTTCAAATGTAGGGAATAGAGAGGAAAAAAGCTTATCTGTGCTGTGTCTCTGACATATTCCTTACCCTCTCTCTTAATTGCAGTCCTCCATATTTTTTTTCTCTTGATGGTTGAGAGAAGTGCAGGGAAAATCTCAAAGACTGATCAAGAAGTTCAGATGAGAGTTGTGCACCTTTCCACTTATCAGTTCTCATTCCATTTAATGCTAAAATTGCCATTAGAAATTATTTCAAAGAGAAGACAATTGCAAAGAAATTCTAACGAATAAGGTAAAATGTTCTTGTGCTTCCTGCATGACAAGGGAGCAAACAATGCTGTGCAAATATCTATATGTAGTTATGTAATCTATCCTTACATATGTAGATATGTAAATATTTATCCTTACAGTCATCTTACCAGCAATTTGCAAACTTTGTTATAAAATCTCAAGGGATTTCTTCTGAGTAATGATACTGTACTATTGTCATCATTATTGTGAAATTCTCTGCCTGAAAAATTATTGGATAATTCTACTTTCTTGGAGAAATTCAGAGAAAGCATTCACCCAATATCCAAGCTCAGAAATTAGACAAGAATTTTGAAGGTCCATTTATGCTCAGCTCAATGAAAAATCAGAAACAAAAGCCATAAAAAGTATGTCCACTCATGTAAACTGCCTCTATTCAATTTTCAATCTTTCCTCAATATGAATACAATCATATTCCATGCCTGTCCTGAAGGTCTTACAATTCTTATAAAAGCTATGCAAAGAATGCAGAAGACTGCTATCTGTAGGATAAACCATCTGATTCCCATCATATCAGCATATTCCCTTTCTGAAAGAGCTTCAGATCACAAAAATGGGACTTTTCAAACTCTTTACGATTTTCAGATGATGATTATATTATATATTATATAATACTATCAAGTTAGACATCAAGCTATAACCAAAAGCATTTTTTTTAAAAAATAGTAATTTTGCAACTAAATTCAATTATTCACAGTTTTAACTGCCTTTAAAAGCCTCCCAAAAGCAGATATACACATTACTTTTTAAAATCATTTTTAAGCTTTAACTGGAGAGGTAAAAGAAGTTTGTCTTAAATATCTATGGGAGGGCATTTGCAAGATCTATCAAAATATTTTCTTCTTGTGTCTTCTTCAGGTCAAAACTTTCTATGCAGAAAAAAAGTGTTGAAAGAGGTATGCTGAAAAGGTATATATTTAAAATTACATAGAAAAATATAGAAGGAAGGAAGGAAGGAAGGAAGGAAGGAAGGAAGGAAGGAAGGAAGGAAGGAAGGAAGGAGAACATTTGAGTAATATACAGTATTTTTAAAAGACTACATGTAGGAAATATATTTAACAAAACATCTTGTAATTTAGGCTCAAACAGTATCTAGGATAATATTTTGTTTAAAACTGTATACAACAGGAAACATACTATCTGCCATGGAAAATAATGAGCAAAACATTTTAATTGATCAACACATATCTAGCTTTCATCCTAGTATTTAATAATGTATCAAATAATCAGATTATTAAATCTGGAGGGCCACGACTTGTTATTTGGCTGGCATACATATTTATTGTATGATAAGAAGGTAGATAATGTGTTTAAAGTGCATATTTTAAGACAGGCATTGCTGAGAGTTTGGAAAAAGTATAGACATAAGCTAAACTACAAGATACCTTTATGGGCAATTCCGAAACATGCAATAGAAAACATAAATGTTGGCTTCAAACATGATGTGACTACATACAAGGAGATCTTAAGTTTGGAGAGGAATGTATGGTGTTTGAAGCCGTATAATTTTTTACGAGATGAGAAGATTGTTCAAACTTGGTTTCAATATGGTCAATTACGGGCCAGGTGGAAAGAAGACCAGAAAATTGGTTTCTCAATGATTGATGAAAATTTGGTAAAGCAAATTAGAAATCAGGGTCCAGCACATATCAAACGGATATATCTTGCATTGATAGAAATTGACTCAGAAACAGAACTTGTTAAAGATTGTATGATAAAGTGGGCTCAGAATATTCAAGAAGTTATCACAATGGACACTTGGGAAAAGATTTGGGTGAGGAACGTAAAATTTACACAAGCTCAAAACTTAAGAGAGAACTTTTACAAAATGTTTTATAGGTGGCATTTAGATCCTAAAAAGCTTGCAAGTATGTATCCGAACTATCAACCTAAATGTTGGAGATGTGGTGGTGAAGACGCAATGTATTTTCATATATGGTGGACCTGTAAAAAGGTTAAAGCTTTTTGGATTAAAATTTGGTGGAATATGCAGAAGATATTTAAGCAAACGATAAAGTTTTGTCCGCAATTGTTCTTATTGGGCATAATTACAGATACTACTGTTGTGGACACCAAGTTGATGCTGAACTTAATTACGGCAGCAAGACTTTTAGTAGGTCAATATTGGAAGAAGGAGGAACTGCCGACTATAGAAGAATGGACTCTAAAAGTTTCTGACCTGGCGGAAATGGCAAAGATTTCGGCTTATTTGAAAGACCATTCGCAACAACGTTATATTATGGAGTGGAAAAAGTGGATTGATTATATCCAGAACAAATATGAGACCAAAAAGTTTCATTTAGCATTTGTATAAGTTTTTTTATGTGATATTAGTATTGCTTGTAGTCATTTCATATGAGCTAGAGTGCGATAGACTTAATAGTTTATTGTTGTTAACATATGGTTGTTTATGATTGTTTCTACTTTTATACCTTGTATTTAGCTCTGGGAAGTTGGGGAGGGGGGAGGGGGGAAGGGGAGGGAGGGTTAGGGAGGGTTAGGAAGGGTTGGGTGGGGGGAGGGGGGAGGGATTGTTAAAGATAAAATATATTGTAAAGCTTTTCAATTAAAAAAAATAATGTATCAAATAATCCTAGTATTTAACAATAAGAGTGTTGTGGGGAAAATAAGATGAGGAAGGAAAGTTAGGTATGTTCACTACCTTGAATTATTTATAAAAATAAAGGCAGAAAATACAAATATAAGGTAGGACAGGATAGGACAGGATAGGATAGGATAGGATAGGATAGGATAGGATAGGATAGGATAGGATAGGATAGGATAGGATAGGATAGGATAGGATAGGATAGGATAGGATAGGATAGGATAGGATAGGATAAGTGATGAGAAGAGAATATATAAGATAATTTTGTTCACATTTATTGGATACTTCCGATAATGTTTTAAAAGGACTTGCTATTAATTTCAGTATGCTAAAAGTGAGTGATAGTGCATGAATTCATGGGGTTGTCCTGTTTTTATTTAATATCCCTAAATTTGTTAATATGGTATTGTAAAGATCCATAAAGTTTAAAGATATAAAAGTATTTCTGATTGCAATGTGGAGCTTATCATTAAATGAAAAATTATGGATTTATCAAGCATGGCTGCAGCAAAAGAGATTACTCTTCAATGTAGGAAAGACACGTCAAACCCAGATCTAGTCTTGGATCACCTATATATGCTGTCTTACAGTATCTGAGCTGGCTCTCTAACAGTGTAATGGAAAGACTGATCAATATTATCTCATGTGATCAGAGGTTAATAAACTGTTTAAAAATTAGGCTGAATGATTTCCTACAGTAGTGTAATATGTTTTTTGTTAATTGGGGGGGCGGGACTTTTGTGTGTCTACTCAACATGTCCCTCCTTAGCTCAAGGTTGACCTAAAGTCCAGGGCAAACTGTAGTCAAGGAACCAACGTGGAAACCTAATTGTAGAATATGTGACTAAGCAAAGTTTTCACAGCTTCTATAACACAGCAAATTATAGCATGCTCATATATTCCAGTTACCTCGCTTTTTGAAACACAAATAGAATTTGGAATATTGTCATTTGAAATTAAAGGGGCTTCTTAATTATTCCAGTGCAATTTTTGCTAATTTATATCTATATGTATCTATATTTTATTGCAAACAAGAGCAATGGAGAAATTTATTGCTTCTAGTTTGAATTCTTAATATGTGTGCTTTCTAATCTTGTCAGAGTTATGTTTTTCTCACTACTTTTTATGTTTTACATTTTACAGTTCTGCCAAATATGGAGAATTCAACCACAGTTAATCTACACTAGAAACATAATACTATAGTTATTTGTGTTTATAGTATAGACTGAATAAAATATCAGCAATAAGCAGGAAAATTTAATTTGGCTGGTATTTTAAATGAACTCATGTAATGCATACTTCCAAGGTCACACCTGGATTGAGCCACAATCATTCTTATTGCACATTCTGTTATTCATTGTGTCTTTGGTCAAAAATTGTAATTAAAAACTTTGAATATTTAAGAAAATTATGCACATAATTTTCAAAAAGAAATGTAGATATTTAGGAGTTTTTAAAAAATTCAGATTGCTGAATTTGAGTGAAACACTTTGATGAATCCATTTCTAATGACATCTTGAAACCTCTGGAGCTAGGACCTTTCATTAGGACAATGTTAAGGACACTACAAGCATAGACCTAGTTCAAGATGAGGCTAGACACAAGATTATTCACAAAAAGATGTAACATTCCACAATTTCCTAGGCAATAACTGACAATTCTATTAAATTATGTGGCACTACTCTTCTTTTCGTATGTATGTGTGCGTATGTGTGAGTGTATGAATGCAAATGCATATGTTTAAAAATCACTATAAATAGCACAGCAACCCAGGAGATAGTCATTTTATTCTATTTGCTCAATAGGATAATGCTTTTCAGAATGATATGTTAAGACAAAACTTATCTGCAGGAAGAACACATCTAACTGCCCATCAAACTCCATCCTGAAAAAGCTGCATTTCAGAAAGGAAGAAAAATGATGCATAATTGTGGAATGATGGAAGAAACAAGTGAACACATCAGAAAAAAAATCTTACTGAAATGCTTTTGCAATAAAGGACTTTTGCAGCTGTTATATATGCAAGCATAAACATATGCTTGTTGGAAGTTTTATTAAGAGCAACAAATCTTCAATCCTACATTACCTGGAAGGCTGGTAGGACAGTGATTCCCAACCTGTGGTCGGCAGGCCCCCATCACAGGGGGTCCACAAAGGCTTGAATAAATGTTATGATCTTGAGTGAAGTCTTGGGGGTCTATGGCCATGGGACTGCGCCTACAAAAGGTATTTAAAGGGAATCTGTGGTGAAGAAAACTGTATTAGGAGTTTATCCAATACAGAAAAAGGAAAAAAAAACTTCACCTTTTGAAGGTGGAAACCCAATTTCAGAACTTCCTTCTAGTTTTTAGACACATCTCAGAGGCCAGTATTTCTTCACCAGTGGAATATTGGACTGATGTCTGATAGAGGGAAAGGATGCATCACCAGGAGATATGGGAGTGGGGCAGAGTGGAGTGGGCTGGGGGAAGGAAGGAAGGAAGGAGGGAGGGAAGGAAGGAAGGAAGGGAGGGAGGGAGGGAGGGAAGGAGGGAGGGAGGGAGGAAGATTTCTGATCTCCTTGCCAGCTTCCTACATTGAAAGTCAGTGGGGAAGCCAGCAAGAAGTCATACGTTGCTTCTACTCCCACTGCTTTTTGCCACCTTAAGGTTATTTCTGTTTTTCTATTTGGGTAAGGAAATATCTCTGAAACAATGACCCAATGGGCATGGGTGGTCTAGTTCTTCTTAAAATTGCTTGCATTGATTATTTTTCAAATTATTTTTATAAAGTGCACCTTATGATTTGAAGTCAAACTGAGGTGTCTTTGACCTATTTATCAGCAAATTTTAAAAGGAAAAAATTAAATTCATAATAGTTCATAATGCTGTTAATTATGATTGAAAACATGTACCTATTAATCAGTTATTTTTATCTAATAATTTATTAATCATAGTGTTGCATTCTCTTATAGTGTTGTAGAAATTGAATCCTATAAAAAGTGTGTGGTGCTGGAGTCATCATTTTGAAGAATGCAGGTAATGTCTCCTAAAAGCACAAAAACTCATCCATTGAACCAATTTCTTGGCCTGGATGAGAACAAATTATGAGAAAAGGTTTAGACAAATACTTTCCCTCTAAAAATATTGTCATGTGCTTCCAATGTCAGGCCAATAAAAGAAAACCCAATAAAGGACAGAAAATGGCAGAAAAATGTGATGTCACTTTTCAGCAGTCATGGTCAATGAGGGCCCTAGGACAGGCTTTTGGGAGAACTTTAAAGCCACAGGTTGCCATCCCCTGGTCTTGGGTGATTTAAGGCTGTTTCTTCTTCTAAGAATGCTGCTAGGAAAATAGATGGGATGACTGCTTTGTTTTCTTCTGTATAGAAAAGATCAGATGCAGGAGGGAAGTGAACTAAGTACCCCCCCTTTTTTTTCGGTTAACGTTGGTGAAAGGATCAGAACTTGTCTACAGCTTTGTCTGGAATAATGTTTCATGAAGGGCCAAGAAGAAAGATTAATTATTTGTTTTTATTTGATTTTCAAAGATTGCAGAAGGTATACTCAGTTGACCCTTACAATTTCCAATCAGTTTGGCTAATCAATAGATTGACTTTGGAAGATAAGAGTAGGATGCCAATTCGACATCAGTACAGCTTCAGTTTTGGCATTTTCAATCCCTATTCTTCAGCATGACCTGGAATACTGTGGTGAGTTGTTCTCGATTTGCAGGGCTGAGAAAGCATTTTCCCTGACAGCCACAGTGAGTTCAATATTGTCATGTCAAGTTGTTTTGCTTTCCCAACTTTGCTTTTTCATTGACTCTTCACACTTGTCAAATGCATTGGGGTTTTAACTGAGTTATCATGTGTTCTTTTGTATGTGTGCTGTGTATTAACTGCAGTGATGTTATGTTGTTGGTGACAGCTTGGGCCTGTCACCAACAACACTGTGGGATGGGGAATGAGGGGAGGCTGAGTGTGAACTTGGATAGCATAAACTTCAGACAGAATTCAGAACCAAGGTGGATGGAGCTGCTCCTCTGAAATACTTACATAATTCAATATCAAACATATCCAGGTTGAATAGTCAACCCTTCCTGTCTCTGGGCATCTCCATAGAACAGTGGACTATTTGTGAAGATCTGCAAAGCTAAGTTTAGATGTGTGCATTCTGCAGTCACAAACTGCTTCTGACAATTCTTCATAAATGTATTTTTCCAGTCAGGTAGGTTTTTTAAAAAAAATGAACAAAATTGAAATAGCATCAATGAGCACTGACAACCTGTCCTCCCATGGTAAGAATTATTTGGAGATTATTTAATGTGTCCATGGAGACTGCCAGGTGCTAAAGCTTGAACAGCACCCCATCTTATCCTCCACTGTATCCTGTACCAGTAGATTTGGGTGATTTGGGTGAATGCAACCCCTGAAATAGTAAAACAACAATGAATAATAAAACAATCTAGATAAAAGGAGATCTCAAACAGAATCATTGTTGCTAAGGATGAAACACTAATCAGATCTTCACCTCCAGCATTGCTGAAATTCAGCATTTGGTGTAATGGTCTTTATGTAACCAATTATATCCTTCTGATCCAAACCAAAAGTAAACCTAATAAATTAAGTGAATTTTAAGAAAAATATGTGAAATATTTTCAGAGGATTGGATTTCACAGGAATCCAAAACTTCACATTTTTACTCTATATAAGTAGAGGCTTTGTCACTGATGGTTAAGGCTCACCTCTCATATATGATATAGATACTGTCCTGTGTTTCCATTGCTTTAGATGACACCTAACATAAAAAGCTACATAATTTGTTTTATTAAAACATAAGGCTGCTCCCAAGTAATTCATCTGAGGCAGGGATATCTGCGAAACCTGAAGCTGTGATCCTTATCATAATTGCCTGGATGTACATAATTCTTTATGACTAACTTCAGAGTACATTGTGGTCTAAGGCTCACTTTATTATTTTCAGCAAAGGGTTGCTGGAGAAAAAGGGAAGCTGGGTTATAAATCCTGTTTTAGTGTTTTGCTATTTATGCAAATTTTCAAATAGAAAGGCATATGGCAGCAAAGTAGCACTAACTATCTGCTTTTCACCAGATCTCTCACTGATACATTAAAAGAAAAAGAAAAATGACTTGGTGGCAAGGCTGCATAAAAAGAAGAATAACATCTCTAAGCATCATATTGGATTTAATGTTCTTTCTTATGCTATTTTGCTTTGTTTTGTTTTCAGCACCACATTACTTTCTGTTGGGTTTTTGTTATAAGTGACTTGCACAGTTTATCCATTTCCTTCTCATATCTAATTATGAGATATGATTCAACCATTACATCCCTACCTATGCTAAGTTTTATACTACAAATACAAAAAGTAAGATGGAGGGGGGAAAAACCTAGTGCAACCTTTCATTCCATGTCATCTGTCCAACCTATCTGCTGACCTTTCATGTTCATGTCTTTCTCCTTGGAAAGCAATACAAAGGACAGAGTATGTGCTGGTATTAAGAATCAATAAAAACAAAATAAACATATTGCAAATATTGAGATGCAATTGCTCAGAATACATTAAGTCAGTATATCCAAAATGAAAGTCCTTTCCTTTCCTTTCCTTTCCTTTCCTTTCCTTTCCTTTCCTTTCCTTTCCTTTCCTTTCCTTTCCTTTCCTTTCCTTTCCTTTCCTTTCCTTTCCTTTCCTCGCCTTGCCTCTCCTCTCCTCTCCTCTCCTCTCCTCTCCTCTCCTCTCCTCTCCTCTCCTCTCCTCTCCTCTCCTTCACATACTGCTTCTCAAAAACATTTTATTTTAAAATAAAATCTCTGCTTCAAAGGATCTGTCCCCTGTGTTGGGTGAGGCTGATGTTGCTTCCACTAAAAAATCTGGCTTATGGGGTGTGCTATAGTATTGGAATAGAGATTTAATTTAATTTAATTTAATTTAATAACATTTATATACCGCCCTTCTCCCTAAGGACTCAGGGCGGTTCACAGGGCAGAATAAAATAGCAAATACAAACATTAAAAAAAGATTAAACAATTGCCCTAGTTAAAAACAATATAGATACAACGCTAAAAACCCCCAAAAAATTAAAAAGCGAAAGATAAAACAACCCCAACACAACCCCCCTCAGGCTAGGCCGGCTTGTACAAACAAAAATGTCTTGAGATCGCGACGAAAGGAGCGAAGATCGGGCGCCGTCCGGAGCTCTACCGGTAGCTGATTCCACAGCTCCGGAGCGCCCACAGAGAAGGATCTCCCCCTGGGGGCCACCAATCGACATTCTCTGATCGGTGGCACCCTGAGGAGGCCCTCTCTGTGGGAACGCACAGGGCGCAGGGAGCTTGATGCCGGCAGCAGATGTTCCCTGAGGTACTCCGGCCCCATGCCATGGAGTGCTTTGAATACCGTTACCAGTACCTTGAATCTCACCCGGAAGACAACTGGCAACCAATGCAGCTCACGGAGCAGAGGTGTAACGTGGGAGTATCGGGAGACTCCCAACACCACTCTCGCGGCTGCATTCTGTACCAGTTGGAGCTTCCGAGTGGTCTTCAAGGGCAGCCCCATGTAGAGAGCGTTGCAGTAGTCCAGACGAGAGGACACGAGCGCATGAGTGACCGTGCATAGATCATCCCGGCTAAGATAGGGCCGCAACTGACGCACCAGGCGAACCTGTGCGAAGGCCCCCCTAGTCACGGCTCCTATATGATCTTCCAAGGTGAGCCGTGAATCTAGGAGGACCCCCAAGTTGCGAGCCCTATCTACGGGGGGCAATAATTCACCCCCCATAGCTAGAGGTGGAATGTCCGAATAAACCCGGGATGAAGATATGCAGAGCCACTCAGTCTTGTCGGGGTTGAGCTGGAGTCTGTTCCTCCCCATCCAGACCCGAACCGCCTCCAGGCAACGGGACATCACGTTGAGGGCATCACTGGGGTGGTTTGGGGTCGAAAAGAAAAGTTGGGTATCATCAGCGTACTGATGATACCCAACTCCAAAGCCACGAATGATCTCACCCAGCGGCTTCATGTAGATGTTGAACAGGAGAGGCGAGAGGACCGACCCCTGAGGAACTCCACAAATGAGAGACCTCGCGGTCGACCTCTGCCCCCCTGCCAACACCGACTGCGAACGTCCCAAGAGATAGGAGGAGAACCACTGTAAAACTGTGCCTCCCACTCCCAATCCCCTGAGACGCCGCAGCAAGATACCATGGTCGATGGTATCGAAAGCCGCCGAGAGGTCTAATAGGACTAGGACAGAGGAATGCCCCCTGTCCCGAGCCCTCCAGAGATCATTCACCAGCGCGACCAATGCCGTCTCCGTGCTGTGCCCGGGCCTGAAACCCGATTGGTACGGGTCTAGATAATCCGCTTCATCCAGGACCAGAGGGAGCTGATGCGCCACCACACTCTCAACAACCTTCGCAAGAAAGCGAAGGTTGGAGACAGGACGAAAGTTGTTCAATACAGCCGGGTCCAGAGCAGGCTTCTTGAGGAGAGGCCTCACCACCGCCTCCTTCAAGACGGTGGGGAAGATACCCTCACTCAAAGAAGCCGATATAACTGCCTGGAACCAGCTGCGTGTCCTCTCCCGGGCTGCATAAACCAGCCAGGAAGGGCACGGGTCCAGTAAACATGTGGTGGTGCTCAGCCTCCCCATGATCCTGTCCACTTCCTCCGGAGTCACAGAATCAAACTCCTCCCAGATGATATCGACAAGACCACCCGTGTCCTGATCGTCAGACTCTGCCCAGTCGGAGTCCAAACCGGTCCGAATCCGAGCGATTTTGTCCGACAGATGTTGGTTAAACTCCTCGGCACGTCCCTGCAAGGGATCCTCCCTCACCTCCTGATTTAGGAGGGAGCGAGTCACCCTAAACAGGGCAGCCGGGCGATTATCTGCGGACGCAATAAGGTTGGCGAAGTGGTTGGACCTCGCCTCCCTAATTGCAGCGAGATAAGACCTAATAAAGGCTCTTAGTCGCAATCGGTCGGGTTCGGATCGGCTGGACCTCCAACCGTTCTCTAGGCCCCGTCTCCGACGTTTCATCTCCCGGAGCTCCGCAGAAAACCATGGAGCCCGGCGGGATCTGCACCGGGTCAGGGGCCGCAAGGGTACAACTCGGTCAAGGGCCTCAGTGGCCGTCCTTTCCCAGGCTTCCACTAAGGCCTCGGCCGAGCTGTGAGCGAGGGAGGCAGGTGGGGACCCCAGCGCCGCCTGGAACCTCTGGGGATCCATTAAGCGTCTGGGGCGGTACCATTTAAGTGGTTCCAAGCACCCACGGCGAGGGGTGGCAAAACGGAAGACCAGCCGCAGGAGATGATGATCGGTCCATGACAGGGGCATAATAATTGGAGAGCCCCCACCAAGATCATCTAACCACCGTCCAGACAAGAAAACAAGGTCAAGGGTGTGGCCTCCTTCATGAGTCGGTCCCGTAATTACTTGCGTCAGGTCCATGGCCGTCATGGAAGCCATGAACTCCCGAGCCAACTCAGATGATCCTCCCAGCGATGGTAGGTTGAAGTCCCCCAAAACTATAAGTTTCGGGAACTCAACCACCAGCCCAGAGAGGACATCAAGCAGCTCAGGCAGGGCTGCTGCTGCGTGACTAGGCGAAAGGTACACCAGCAGCAAGCCCAACTGCGCACCAGGGCCGCATCTCAAAAAGAGAGACTCACACCCGACTGTCTGGGGAACGGTGGCCTCCCGCGGACACAAGGTCTCCCTCACAACAACAGCCACTCCCCCACCCCTACCCTGAGCCCGAGGCCGGTGCAGCACCCGGAAACCTGGTGGGCAAAGATCAACCAGAGGAACACCGCCCTCTGGGCCCAACCAGGTCTCCGTGATGCAAGCCAGGTCAGCCTGCTCACCCTCGACCAAGTCTCGAACGAGAGGAGCCTTATTAACGACCGACCTGGCATTCAAATACACCAGCCGGAGCTCAGGAGGCTGCACATCCTCACTCCCGGGACCTCGGGGCGGAACCAGAGGGTATACCAGATATCCACGTATATAAGAAACCTAATGATTAAATCGGGATTGGAAAGGAAAGAGAAGAAATGGAGGAAGAGGTGCCATGGTTCACCCTTTTCCCTTCAAAAAAGTGAAAGGAAAACCCCCACACAATTATACCATGTGGGTTTTCATGTAGTCACTTTACATTCTGCTTGATAATGTACCGTGCCCACTGCACTATTTGAAAGCAGCAGGGCTATTTTCCCCATTCTAATTGATGAACAGCTGTGCAGTAATAGACTACAAAGCATAGCTTCACTGATCTCTCCTCAGGCCACCCGAGGAACTGAAGGCTCCATAGGGAATCTAAGAAGAATGAAAGTCTCTCCCTTTCATTATTATTTTATTTTTAAATAAATAAATAGATTTTCAAAATATCCTCTTTCCCCCTCGTTCTTTTAGCATTTCATACCAGCAATAATTAAGTCCAATTTCTCCTTGGAGAGAAAGCAGCTGCTCTGGTTCATCCCATCCTATTTCTCTATCATGCTTAACATCAGTGAAATGTTAGTGGAATAATACTTTCTTCCTTCCCTCTCAATCTCCCTCTATTTTCCTTGGTTTGAAAGAGAATCACTACTGTTTTCATTCATTATGGGGTAGCATTGTATTTTGTTTATGTGGTTATTTCACAGCAAACTTCCCTAATGAACTTCTTCAGTAAAAGCAGAGACTGTTTACCTGAAGGTTTTCCACCATACTAGAGAACTACATCCTCCCTCTTCTTGCTACACCTGCAAGGTTTACATAATACCACTGTAATACAATAGTTAAAGACATAAATGGAGAAGATCCAAGGGTCAACTTCCACACAACCCATACAACTCACTGGGTGACACTAGATAAGTCTTTGTCTCACAGCCTATCAGCCATAACACATTTTACCATACTTTTGTGAAATATATGCTATCATCAAAAATCACCAGAAATCATCAGCACTCCATCACTGGAGATTTTTAAGAAGAGACTAGACATTCACCTGTCTGAGATGATATAGATTCTCCTGCTTGAGCAGGGGGCTGGACTAGAAGACCTCCAAGGTCCCTTTCAGCTCTATTCTATTCTATTCTATTCTATTCTATTCTATTCTATTCTATCCTATCCTATCCTATCCTATCCTATCCTATCCTATCCTATCCTATCCTATCCTATCCTATCCTATCCTATTCTATTCTATTCTATTCTATTCTATTCTATTCTATTCTCATCCAATAATCTTGCAGGCCACGATTCCAGAAATCAAATCAAATCAAATCAAATCAAACTTTATGTAATTTTTCTGGTCAATGCCATTTATGTATCCATTCATTAACCTAAATTATAACTCCTTTCCCTTTATATAACTACAGCTTTGGTGCTGCTAATCCCTAAACCTGTCCCAGGATAAATCAGTTTCTTTCTTAATGCCCATTTTCACTGACATTGCCATAGGCTGAACATAGAAATTTCTTCATGCAATGTATAAGTTTTGTCCCTGATCTCTTTTCCTCACAGGAAGATGCTTTGAAATCATTTTCCAGTCTACCAAATAAATTTCTACAAATAGCAGTGAATTTTTTTTCATGTGGTCTGATCTAAATGCTATAGCTTAAGAATCTACTACAGTTCATGACTGAGGCCTCATAGACTCTGCACAGAGCTACCTACTTATGAATCTGTGCTACTACTTTGAAAGAAGAATTGGGTTTACCAGATTTGAAACTGTATTTCACTGCTTGTTATTTGATCTGGATGGAAGAATGGAAATTGCTGAGAAACAAGTGACTTAGAGTTAAAAGGTCACAACCTAAAATTTGGGGCAGGAGACAAACACAAATGGTTGTCATTCCCAGACATATTGGTAAATCATCAAGAGTAATTTAAAATTAAATCAAGAAAGCAATTAATAGGAAAGGGCTATAGTTGTCAATGGCTTTTCCATTTAAAATTATGTAATGATAATGATAAAAATGCAAGTAGAAAAATAGGGACCACTACGGTGGGAAGGTAACAGCATTCCGTGCACCTTTGGCGTCTAGTCATGCCGGCCACATGACCACAGAGACATCCTCGGACAAGCGCTGGCTCTTCGGCTTTGAAACGGAGATGAGCACCGGCCCCTAGAGTCGGAAACGACTAGCACGCATGTGCGGGGGAACCTTTAACTTTACCTTTTAATGATAATGGATGTGAAAATGCTAAAATGTATAAATTCTTGCTGAAATATGAAATAGAAGAAGAACAAGTAAATTACCTAGAATTTATAAACACATTTAAAATGTATATTGGAAATATGAAAAACGTGAAGGGACATTTTATCATGCTTACTGGTCATTAAAAGAGCACAAATAATGGATTCAAATGCATACAGGAGATTTTAAGGATCAATATTCAATTAATGCCAGAACTTTTTCCTTTTAGTACTAATTGATAAACACTTAGAAAAAAGCTATGGAATATTATTTTAGTATATGATTACTGCAGTGAGATTATTATATGCACAGAGATGAAAGATTCAACACTACCCCACTACCCACCATGGAGGAAAAACTGGTGAAGTTAACTGATCTTGCTGAGATGGATATGCTAACTTCTTTGATTAGAGAAAAGACATCTACATTTATTTGTGGCTGGAAACCTCTTATGGACTTTTTGAATAAATATCAGAAGTCACTTCTTAATAATTTTTCTTCTATTTCTCTTTTTTTCTTTTCTTGCACTTTTCATTTTCTTTTTTGATTCTCTTACTATTTTCTTACTTTATATTAATTTTTGATGTTAATCTTTTATAAAGTTTTAATAAAATATTAAATGAATCTATGATAGTTCAAGAGATTTTTATGGTAGGGCAATGAAACAAAGAAATATGAACTCCTTCTTATCAGAGAAGTAATGGAATTACTTTTTTACATTCTTGCAAAAGATCTTGTGGGAAGATTTTCCGTAGTTTGAGTTTCCAGCTGGGAAGCAGACCTTCGGCTCTGATGGAAGAATTGACACAAAATGAAACAAGCTGCCAGAAAGTAGGTTTTATTGCAGAAACCGGACGGAGTAGTGATACAGCGATGGTTTCTGGACTAGCTAGTGCTTTTCCAAAGTGAGGGGTCCTGCTCTTATACCCCTTGAGTTATTGAGATTATGATTTAGATTTTGTAAAGGTATTTGTTCCCCTGATTCTTCTTAGTCTGTGTTTTGTTTAGACCAGGAGTGATCAATATTGTTCTTAGGAGATGTTTCTTTGTTCATGCAAATGGGTTTCTATAGGTAGTTTAAGTTTGTTTTGTTAGCATTATATTGTTCCTATCTATTGGGATTGATGGGTTTGATTGTTTGTCCAAGGCATGTGTCTGCAGTTTCCTGTCCTCAGGATGTTTCTTTTAGCGAAACAATTCTTGCCCAGAATTGATAAGAGCAGAGGGACGGGTGGAGGAGACGAAAAACTTTTCTTTGGTCTTTTAAATTTGGTTTGGCTTATCCCTTAAATGGTTTTTTCTTGAGGTGTTCCCCACCTTTCATGGGTTCATCTGCATCTGTGATGGCTGGTTTATGGGTCTGGATTTCCTTGGTAATTTTCCTTTTAAAAATATTTAATTGTAAGGGTTTTTTTCCAAAGGAAATTGCCCTCCTGTTTTAGGGTTTTTTGACTGATTCTGATATCTTAATGTGTTTTATTTGGGTGCTATTGACTAACAATCTATCAGTCTGTTGTAAGGGAATGACCACAGTTTCATAAGTTCACTCAAATGAACATTTTTCTTGCAACTTAGAATTCTCAGATCTCATCTTCTGAACAGCAATACTCTGGAAATTCTTCTATGTTTAGTGCAATAATATATTCAAAACAAGTGTCAGAAATTCATTCATGCTTAAAGCTGGTATGAACAGGAAAGAAATATTTCTGAATGTGAATTCCTACAGAGCAGTATGGAATCATTACAGAGAAAAGCAGTGAGGAAAATCAGTCATTTTCTAGATAATTCATGATTTTTAAAAAGTGGAATTCTCAGCTGTAACTTTTAAAAAAAAATCCAATTCCACTTTCTCAAAAAAATCACATCAAACATTGTTTCATGAGAATAATTAAATTATTTTATATAAATATCAGATCATTAAAATCATATTTGTTTTCAAATATGAGGAAGAAATACCTTGTCTGTGTCTGTGTATTAATTCCTAGAGGACAGAGGACTTCCTGCAACATCTATATATGTTAATATAACCCTAGTTGGATAAAGATAGTACCATCCATACTGCTGTAATTTGTCAAAAATTTGTCACTGACTTTGCTGGATTGTAGATCTCACTCTTTTCCCTGCCCCCATTCTTTTCACCTAGTCTTATTATACTTTTTAAACAAGAACTTAGAATGGGATGTAAGAAACTGAAAGCTCCTGTCCACTTCTGAGTTTCAAGCCAAAAAGGTCTGCTTCATCCTCCATCAGCAGTGACAGGGCACCATAATACCGTCCTATTAGAAATGGAACTTGTCTCTGGGACTCAACAAGATAATAAACTAGTCAGTTCGGTCAAGCGCTGATAAGGGTCTGGAGTAGAACTGACAAGGACAGATTGGAACAGATCTGGTCAAGAGATAGAAATGATGAAACCAAAGCTGGCAGCTGTGAGGAAGAGATTAACAGGAAAGGTCGTTGTGGAATATAGTTCTCAAGCTGAGGATGCTTCTGTTTGACTGTGAAAGAAGAGTCTCAGATCTGAGGTTATGGTGAGGGGGCTTCCAAAATGATTCACCATGGGGAAGAAAGATCCAATTGGTCAAACCGCACTATTTCATTTTATAGATTCTACAACTGAACTGACTTTACATTCCATCCCGTTTTCTTCACTAAAACAGAGCGAGGGTCCCAAATTCTCAAAAGACAGTTGACAAGAATATGAAAGATGCCCTAAAACAATATGATGAAAATGAACTAATTTTAGAAATCTCATAATAATTTATACTGAAGTGACATCTGATAGCAAAATAGTTGTAGTGTAAACAAAATGATAGCTGTAAGGTGATGGCACAGATCATAGTCCGGCTGCTTCTTACAGGATGTATAATGAAACTGAACTGGGATGATCCCTTTTACACACCCCAAAATTCTAAAAGAAGCTATAAACAACATTGATAACAACATGAAAAGATAGGAAATATAAGGTCATGGATGTTACAACTAGATGGAGCCCAAGGATATGCATTCTGTTCTCAGTTTAGAGGTGGAGGTTTACAGGTTTACAGCTAAAAACATGTATTCAACCACACATTTTCAAAGTCAATAAGAGTAGTTAATAACTTAAATAAAAAAATTCACCCAGTTTAAAATGTATTTTTCATGGAGGTTGTTTAAAACAGCATCTTAAAAATATATGTTAAAAGCCTTGCTTAAATTGAATTCAACCATTTCAAGAAGACAATGAGAAGATGACAGTTAGCTGAAAAGCCACCTCTATAATTTCCATTAAATGTATTTCACAGATTTTTGAAAAAATACAGGAGAGCATCCTAAGATTATCTCCCTCTACAAGTAGACTTATACCAAACAAGAGTTTAAAGATTACTACCAACATTTTGAATTTCATTTAGAAATGAAATGAAGCTCATTTAGATTCATGGTAGAACTAGTAGCACTGGCTTTCAGTTTGTTTTCAGTCACAATAAAACTGTAACCTAAATTGATTTAATTCTAAAAACCATTAGAATTCATTTAATTCTAAAAACCATTTGAGGGTTCCTTGCTGCTCTTTGAGTTTGGTTGTTTTCTTGCAGACATTTCATTACCTAAACTAGGTAACATCATTATCACTAGCACAGATGATGTTACCTAGTTTGGATCATGAAACGTTTATTCTCCTTTAAAGACCATTTGATTCCATGGGAGTTTATTTCTAAGTATGCATCCTTAGGATCCGAGACTTAGTCCTAGCACTGGATATATCATTGTTTTAGTAGAAGTTTGTTATAAAGAAAACATTTCTTTGGATTTTTCTCATCTCTTGAAATTCACTACACTAGCCAGAGGAAGCCAAATTAAAAGGAACCATGAATGAGACATTTCCCAGGAATTGAAACCATTTCCTGGGAACTGAGACATTCCTTAGGAATACCATGCTGTCATATTCTTTCATTGCAATACCCTATATTTTGACAGCACCAAAATCATTAAACTTGGTAGAGCCCCAGGTTCATCCTGGGACCATCACATTTCTGCTGTGACCATCATGAGACACACTTTTGTAAAAGAGAAAGAATGAATTTTAAGCAGGCAAATTATTGGAACTGGTGAGAAGCTTTAACAGCAACTTTAGTATCCTGCAATTTGGCACATTAATTTTTTTTTAAAAAAATCACTATAGTGCTTATTGTATGAGGCTAAGCTTTCCACTCTTCAAACTATTAATAAAAGTTTCCCATTGAGAAGACAAATATATGCTTGATTCATTTTTAATCCTGTGCCAATACATTTAACTATAGCTGTTTGCTGTTTCAGTGACAGGATTTAACGCCCTTCCATGTTCAGGGTTCTGATTATTAATAGCCTTTGGGAAACATTGATGGGGCCATCAAACTATACACTGGTCATCCCACTCCTTCCTCCCTTTTAACTATAAAGAATGGCACTCAAGCTTATTTTACCAGCAAAAATAACCTTAAGAAACCTTCTCATTATATCTCCAGTGGGAAAAAAGTTTAAATGGCAGCAAAAAGAAACAGTAAAGAACCATAAATATCAGAAACATAACAGTCAGCTATTGACGTCATGTTTAGAAATAGGAGCATAGTAACGTTTCCTACTTTGAATCATAACTCGCTCCAAATTATTTGCACTGGAGGTATAAAAACTGAACTATTGTTAAGCCACTTTCCTAGCCTTAGGTGTCATTGCTAATGTGGCAGAAGGCAAACATAAAATACAAATATAGAAATCATTTTATCTATGTTTAACTGTTAAATTCAATTTAAATTATATTATCAGAAGAATTTCTCGGTTCGTTTCCAGCTGGGGAAAGCCGACGATGAAGAAATTTGAGGACAGCAGCTACCGCAAAGCAGGTCTTTATTTCAGGAAGGCAAAAAAGTGACAGAGAAGTGACTTCAGCGTTCCTGCCTTGCAAGGTGGTCTCCCAGTCCTGAGTTGTCATTTTTATATGCTTTTTCTGCCCTCGGGCTGTGGGTTTGCTAGTTCCAGTGTTCCCTTTCTTGTTTTAAGTGATATTTCTTTTGTCCAGTTTCTATTCTGGGAGTTAATCCCATCAGGGGCAGGGCCAGGAGTTCTTGGTGGCTTTGCTATCTGATTTTCCCAAATGCTGGCTTGCCTCAGGCAAGCGGGGGTTTTGCAACATTTTATGAGGTGTCACAGAAGTTCAGCAAAAGGCTTTTACAGAAAAAAAGTGTGTCTGCATGTTTTTTCTAATGGGGATGAGAATATGGGAGTTTTGTCAGGGTAAATCTTCCAACAATATCAAATTCAGTGTTTTACCAAACCTTTCTACTTCTTAATTTGGGTCTCATATATTTGGAAACTGATAGACTCTTGCAAGTTAGAAATTTTATAGGAAATTAAACCAAGTTTCCATACCCAACTGACCATTATACTGTACATTAAGATAAGTACACATCTTTTGGTTCTTCTTCTATCCTGTACACGAAGCCCTTTGCATAATAGACTACAACTATTTTTTCACATCTTAATTTCTCTTCCACAGAAAACATATACCCATCACCTTCTGTTGTTTCTCTTCGGTTTTGTTTCCAAATCTCGACATACAAGTCATTCTTTTCTAGATGTAATTCAATCTGTCCATTTTGTCAAAAAAACCCTGAAATTATAATTGAAAGCCAGAGCAAACTTTTTTATTGCTATAGACATCATCAGCAAGTAGAGACTAAGAATCTGGATTCCTCATTTCTTTCAAGAACAGATCATAAGACCATTTCATCTGCAGAGGAAATTCTTAGATCTCTACTTTCTGATACTTCCGTTATATATTCAAGATGGACAGTATCTAATATTTTATTGTTATGTATATGTAGGGGTGTGGGTCTATACATATGTTGTTTGTAGTATGTTTTAGGTGTATGTCATGTATGTGTTTCACTTTGAGAGCCGGCAACTAAATTTCATTTTTGATGTGTGCCGTTGTGCCCACAGTAAAAAATGACAATAAAGGTTATCTTATCTTATCTTATCTTATCTTATCTTATCTTATCTTATCTTATCTTATCTTATCTTATCTTATCTTATCTTATCTTATCTTATCTTATCTTATCTTATCTTATCTTAGAATACCTAAAATGTATCTGATATAAAGGCCTCTAAAACTTCTTTCATACATATTATTCCCAAACTTGCACTGCATATATCTTCTGGATTACACATATTCTGACCACTACAAGCTTTGCCCATGAATGGTTGCTAATAGTTTCTGTTGTTATGGGAGAGTGTAGTGTTGTTCATTTTGTTGAATGTACTTTTATTGGTCAATGACTGAAATAAAATTTCTACAATCTACAGACTACTGCATGTTTGGATTTTGAGCTACTTGATCTATCTTTCTGAAGAAAAATAAGCATCCAGAATGAACTGAGAAATTCATGATCCTGATCAATGTGACAATAGAGGAGATGTAGTTAGCCCAGAGAGGGCTTTCTATCTGGAATCTGGAATTCATTTCAGCAAATCTCTCCTTGCATTGTGTCTCCTACTAATGAAAGCATTGGTGGCCCTTTATGGATTTCCTGCTTAAATGATCTTGCCTCAGATATGTAAATGAATCAAATTTATTGTTGGAATCAGAGGCATAATAAAACAAGGAGTCTTTTGGAATTATAGCAATAAAACAAAAAACTTTAAATGTAAATAACAATAAAATAATAAAAGATAATAAAATAAAGATAGCCAATTGGGAAGTAATAGTAATAACAATAACACAAGGATTACCAGCATGTACATATTATGCTTCTTTTAGTTGTGTATTCAAGAAAAGTATTTTCCAAGAAAAGTTCACAATATGAACAATGTGGACATTTGTCTAGGAAGGGAGAACTATGAAGGGTTTGCATTGCGTTAAGTTTTAACACAAACAAAGAACAGAGGAATCCCTCTCTTCTTCTCCACCTCCCCAAGCTGATTATTATTTTGTTATTTAAGTGATAATATATGAACCTAAGGTTAAGGAGAAATTATATGTGCTGATAATCTCCTAGTGGTCTCCATTGTAATATTCCATTATAGTGTATGTTAATCACAGCATTAAGTAAAATGTGCATACTTGTGGTACTGTCAAATACCAAAGGAAATCAAAAGACACAGGAGGTGCCTTGCAATTGTTTTAACCATTAACGGCTCTTAAGAAACACAATATGACAGCTGGGGGTGAAGGAGAAGGAGGAAGGGAGAAAGAAAAGGAACGAGGTTTTGTAAAGGTATGCAAAGCAGGGCTGATCAATGATGTGTGGTGGAAACTCCCTAAGGCCTCTTTTTAAAATATAGAGTCTATAGAATGCATTTCAATAGTGTCACTTTGAAAGGAAAATCTGAAGTAGCAGATTACAAGTCACCATTACCAAATTTAAGTTAATTTTTCACTTTGCAATCTTCAGAGAGAATTTCCTTTTTGTTAAAAGGCATACTGTATAGTTCTTCTGATTTCCTTTCCTCCTCTTCTGCCAGCTTTAGCCCTCACATGATTTGGCAAGCCCTATCACTATAAGGTTGTGGGGTGTTTTTTTCTCCCCTGAAAAAAGTGTTGAGATTTTAATAGCTAATAATAGGAAGCAACATAAAAGCACAAATCCAATTTAAGTGAAAGAGTTCCTGTGTAAGCATTACTTGTCAGTCTTTGGTCGTACTGTATGGGGACCAGCTTGAGAGCAGTGGCAGCAATGAAATATAAAGTCCAGATTTAATTCTGATACAGAGAAATACAATTTCAAAACTGGACATCTTATCGTAGGCATGTCCCATTGGAGAACTCATTTCCCTAGCAAAAGCCTGTCACTGCCATTATATTGTACAAGGAACCAATTTACTACTACAGCTAAACAGGGTTACCAGTGCTGTTGGAACTTAAGCATTTGAAGTTATCGCTACAAGGGGGAAAATAGCATTTCAAATGTCAGTGAATGGGAAGGTATAATTGAAAAGTATCAATCAGAGAAGCTAGAGAGTTTAGAAAGCAGAAACCTCCTTCCTTCCTTCCTTCCTTCCTTCCTTCCTTCCTTCCTTCCTTCCTTCCTTCCTTCCTTCCTTCCTTCTAAAAGATTTCTGCCAATTCTTTGTTCAAATGTCAAGACAAATTACATTTTATGGTTTCTGTTATGTATTGGGCTTGTGGTGTTACACCAAGTGTGTTGCTGGAGCAGCTAACGGCTCTCCAGCAACCCAGACAAGCCATCTCCGGTCCTGCAATTGGTTAGCCCCAGGTGGCAAAAGTGGGTTCAAACCTATTGGCTGCCGCCTAGGGGCTAGACTATATATTGTGGCCAGTTGCAACCCAGGTTCCAGTACAGTTCTAGCAACAATAAAGCATGTGTCATCTTGTACTCAGCCTCGTGTCTTCCTTCCTGCACCCAAGAGCCCATGGCATAATAGTGGCGATAAAGGTGGGATCCTGCTTCACCAATTAAGAGCTGAAGTCAACGAGGGGTCGGTATCCCACGCTGGAAGGAAGAGGCATTTTCCCCCCCAGGCCAGCTAGTAAACCACACTAGTGGCCTCGTGCTCAGCGGACGCATTCCCTGAGCCTAGAAGCAGGATCTGAAGATCGCAGGAACCTGAAGGAAGAATGCCGAAGGTCGGCAAATTAAGAGAGTTTGATGTGAAGCATCCGGAAGAATGGCCATCTTACCTTTCGCAAGTAGAAAACTATCTGAGAGCAAATCAAATTGCGGAGGAAGGCCTGAAGGCCACCACATTGCTTTGCGTGTGCAGCCCAGCAACTTTCGACCTAGAAGAAAATCTTTTTGCGCCAACGCCCATCGAAGCAGTCTCATACGCAGACCTTAAGAAGAAGCTAAGTGGGCACTTCCAAGATGTCGGAGATGGCGTGGCAATTTAAATTCGACCAAAGAGTGCAGCTACCTGGGGAGACAGCTTCGGAGTTTATTGTGGGCCTAAGACCTTTGCAAGTTCTCAAACTTAGTAGAATGACTAAGAGACCGGCTCGTCTGTGGCCTTCGAGATAGAACGCTCCAGCAGAGACTGTTTGCTAGACCCAACTTAACGTTCTCCGAGGCACAGGATGAGGTGATGGCCGACAAAGCCACTGGGGGCACAGTGCAGACAGTTCAGCCTACCAAACCTTCTAAAGTCAAAGAATCGGTCCATCTAGAGGTCGCCAAATTCGCCAGAGAATCGTCAGAAGAAGAAGAACCTGCGATCAACAGACTTCAAAGGCAATCCAAAGCACAAAACCAAAACAACCACCAGTGAGAGGATGGTTACAAGGCAGTTCTCTTACCAAGATGTAAGGGGTGCGGAGGCAACCATCTTCGTGCCAATTGCAGATTTCACTCGGCCATGTATAGATCCTACGGAAGAACAGACCACATCGCGGTGGTTTGCAGAGCCCGCCAGAGAGACCAGCCACCCAAACACCAGTTGGAGGAACCGACTAGGAGTGGTATTGGGGCCCAGGGTCCAGTTAGTGTGGGATTTTTCAGAAGCCAGAGAAGCATTTGCCACACCGGGGCTCGATGCCCCCTCAAGCCTAAACTTAAGCTCTTAGTAGAGCTACAAGGAGTTCCATGCAAAATGGAGTTGGACTCTGGCTCGGCCATCTCAATCATTTCACAAGACACATACAACTTTGTGTGTAGGCGCAGTAACAATTGGGCCAAACTAAGACCTTCAGATATCATTTTAACAGACTTTCAAAATGCTCACGTTAAAGTTAAGGGTGAAGCCACTGTATTGGTAAAATTTAAAGGGTTTTGGGGGCACCCGGATGTAATAGTAGTAGAAGGCCAGAGAACAAGTCTCATTGGACTTGATTGGTTTGATGCCTTAGGGATTCAGATTACTGGCATAAACCAGACACAAACAGCAGACCTCATGTCAGTGTACGAGGAATACGTGGATGTTTTTGATTCAACCCTAGGGACATACACAGGCCCGCCAATTTCTTTCAAGTTAGATCCCAACATTGTCCCAATCAGGGTTAAGCCTCGCAGGGTCCCCTTTGCCTTAAAACATAAAATTGATTGCAAAATTGATAAGCTTGTAGAACAGGGCGTGTTACAGCCTGTTGATGGGGGGGAGTGGGAAACTCCTATTGTCACCCCACTGAAGTCCAATGGAGAAGTTCGCATTTGCACTGATTATAAATGCACATTAAATAAGGCCCTCAAGCAACACGCTTACCCGGTTCCAGTAGTCAACCATATTTTAGCCTCCTTGCAAAGGGGAACCATTTTTGCCAAACTTGATTTAGCACAGGCCTATCAGCAATTGCTGGTTGATGAGGCCTCAGCTGCGGCTCAAATGATCGTGACTCACAGAGGGGCATTCAAAGTCAAATGATTACAGTTTGGAGTCAGTGTTGCACTGGGTATTTTTCAAGGGATTATGGAACGTACACTTAAGGGTATCCAGGGCATCTGCCCTTATTTTGATGATGTTCTTATTGCTGGGGAATCCCCAGAAGTGTTGGCCAGAAGGCTCAGGGCTGTTTTGCAGTGGCTTCACAAAGCAGGCCTCGAATTAAAAAAGAAGTAGTATTGTAGTATTGGGGTCTCATCAACAGAATTCTTGGGGTTCTGCATTGATGCAAATGGTATTCACCCCGCTGATTCTAAAGTGAAGGCCATTAAAATGGCTCCTAGGCCCAAATCAAAAGGAGAGCTGCAAGCATTTTTGGGTCTCCTAAATTTTTATCACACATTCCTACCTCATAAGGCAGCAATAGCAGAGCCCCTCCACAGGCTACTTGACAAAAAAGTCCCTTGGAAATGGACTAACTTACACAAAAAAAGTTTACAGGATTTGAAAGCACTGCTATCAGAAAAGTCCACTGTAACTCATTACATAGAGTCTAAACCTGTACGTCTTGCATGTGATGCATCTCCCTATGGGGTGGGGGCAGTCTTAAAGCACATAGAGAAAAATGGGAAACAGGTCCCTATTGCATTTCACTCTAGGACCTTGTCCTCTGCTGAGCGCAACTATGTACAGATTGACAAAGAGGCTCTGGCCATAGTTGCTGGAGTTAAAAAATTTCATGATTATTTATATGGCAGGGATTTCACTGTCTACACTGACCAAAAGCCTCTGTTGGGACTGTTCACAACAGACAAACAAACCCCCCACATACTATCTCCAAAAATGTTGAGATGGTCTATTTTTTGTCTGTATACAATTTTAAGTTAATTCATAAATCAGGAAAGGAAATGGGCCATGCTGATGGCCTCAGCAGACTACCACTGCCACTAATGGATCCTGATCCAGCTCCTGCTGCTAGAATACTGTCCATACAGGACATACCTGAATTTCCCCTCCATGCAGGGGATATTGCTGCTGAAACTGCCACAGATAAAATACTGAGTAGAGTGTTGTCATGGGTATACACGGGCTGGTTGGAAAAAAGTCCAGGCTCTGAATTTCAAAGCTATTTTGTCAGGAGGCATGAGTTCTCTGCACATAAAGAGTGCATTTTATGGGGGAACAGAGTCATAATTCCCACTTCCTTAAGGGACAGGGTCTTACACTCCTTACATGAAGGCCACCCAGGCATTGTCAGAATGAAAGCTTTAGCTAGAAGCTATCTTTGGTGGCCTGGCCTTGATAAGGCTATCGAGGGTCAAGTCCATGGTTGTTATACATGCCAGCAATCTAGGCCTGAAATGCCTCAGGCCCCAGTTCACAGGTGGGAGGAAATGCACACTCCCTGGTCTAGGATTCACATAGACTATGCTGGGCCTTTTCAGGGGCAGCTCTTCCTGATAGTAGTGGATAGCCACTCAAAATGGCTGGAAGTAATTCCAGTTCCTAACATGACTACTGCTAGGACCATCCACATGCTGAGAAAACTCTTTGCAACACATGGGTTGCCTGATGTTTTGGTTTCTGATAATGGGGCTCAATTCACTGCTGCTGAATTTCAGGCTTTTCTTAGAGCTAATCTTATCAGACATGCAACGTCTACACCATTTCATCCATCTGCTCACAGCTCGGCAGATGCCTTAGTGGAAGCCTGGGAAAGGGCAGCCACAGAGGCTCTTGACCGAGTTGTACCCTTGCGGCCCCTGACCCGGTGCAGATCCCATCGAGCTCCATGGTTTTCCACGGAGCTTCGGGAAATGAAGCGTCGGAGACGGGGCCTAGAGAGCTGTTGGAGGTCCAGCCGATCCGAATCCGACCGATTGCAACTAAGAACCTATATTAGGTCTTATCTCGCTGCAATAAGGGTGGCGAGGTCTTATCGCGTCCGCAGATAATCGCCCGGCCGCCCTGTTTAGGGTGATTCGCTCCCTCCTTAATCAGGAGGTGAGGGAGGAACCCTTGCAGGGTCGTGCCGAGGAGTTTAACCAACATCTGTCGGACAAAATTGCTCGGATTCGGACCGGCTTGGACTCTGACTGGGCAGAGTCTGACGATCAGGACACGGGCGGTCTTGTCGATATTACCTGGGGGGAGTTTGATTCTGTGACTCCGGAGGAAGTGGACAGGATTATGGGGAGGCTGAGCTCCACCACATGTTTATTGGACCCGTGCCCTTCCGGGCTGGTTTATGCAGCCCGGGAGAGGACACGAGGCTGGTTCCAGGCGGTTATATCTGCCTCTTTGAGTGAGGGTAGTTTCCCCGCCGTCTTGAAAGAGGCGGTGGTGAGACCTCTCCTCAAGAAGCCTGCCTTGGACCCAGCTGTGTTGAATAACTTCCGTCCGGTCTCCAACCTTCGCTTTCTTGCGAAGGTTGTTGAGAGTGTGGTGGCGCATCAGCTCCCTCTGGTCCTGGATGAAGCGGATTATCTAGACCCGTACCAATCGGGTTTCAGGCCCGGGTACAGCACGGAGACGGCATTGGTCGCTCTGGTGAATGATCTCTGGAGGGCTCGGGACAGGGGACATTCCTCTGTCCTAGTCCTATTAGACCTCTCAGCGGCTTTCGATACCATCGACCATGGTATCCTGCTGCGGCGTCTCAGGGGATTGGGAGTGGGAGGCACGGTTTTGCAGTGGTTCTCCTCCTATCTCCTGGGACGTTCGCAGTCGGTGTTGGCAGGAGGGCAGAGGTCGACCTCGAGGTCTCTCGTTTGTGGAGTTCCTCAGGGGTCGGTCCTCTCGCCTCTCCTGTTCAACATCTATATGAAACCGCTGGGTGAGATCATTCGTGGTTTTGAAGTTGGGTATCATCAGTATGCTGATGATACCCAGCTTTTTATTTCGACCCCAAACCACCCCAGTGATGCCCTCGACGTGATGTCCCGTTGCCTGGAGGTGGTTCGGGTCTGGATGGGTAGGAACAGACTTCAACTCAACCCCGACAAGACTGAGTGGCTTTGCATACCGGCATCCCGGGTTATTCAGGACATTCCATCTCTTTCTATGGGGGGTGAACTATTACCCCCCATAGATAGGGCTCGCAACCTGGGAGTCCTCCTAGATTCACGGCTCACTCTGGAAGACCACATAGTAGCTGTGACTAGGGGGGCCTTCGCCCAGGTTCGCCTGGTGCGCCAGTTGCGGCCCTATCTAGACCGGGATGCCTTATATACGGTCACTCACGTGCTCGTGACCTCTCGTCTGGACTACTGCAACGCTCTCTATATGGGGCTGCCCTTGAGGACCACTCGGAGGCTCCAACTGGTACAGAATGCAGCCGCGAGAGTTGTGTTGGGAGTCTCCCGATACTCCCATGTTACACCTCTGCTCTGTGAGCTGCATTGGTTGCCAGTTGTCTTCCGGGTGAGATTCAAGGTACTGGTGATGGTGTTTAAGGCCCTACATGGCATGGGTCCGGAGTACCTTAGGGAACACCTGCTGCCGGCATCAACTTCCCTCCGCCCTGTGCATTCCCACAGAGAGGGCCTCCTCAGGGTGCCACCGATCAGAGAATGTCGATTGGTGGCTCCCAGGGGGAGGTCCTTCTCTGTGGGCGCCCCGGAGCTATGGAATCGGTTACCGGTTGAGCTCCGGATTGCGCCCGACCTTCGCTCCTTCCGTCGCGATCTAAAGACATTCTTGTTTGAACAAGCTGGCCTGGCCTGATGGGGGATGGATGGGGTTTTTTACTGTTTTTTAATATTTGTATTTATTGTTTTTAGTGGGCACATGTTTAATCCTTTTTAACTTTTGTATTTTTGTATTTTTTATATATTTGCCCTGTTCACCGCCCTGAGTCCTCCGGGAGAAGGGCGGTATATAAATAAAATTATTATTATTATTATTATCTTCCAATGGACAAGCCGAACGCATGGTGAGGACAACAAAGGAGGCACTCAAGCGCACCATCACAGGTGACTGGTATCACAGATTGGCAGACCTCTTACTCTGCCAGCATTCTACGCCCTGCACTGCTACAGGTAAAAGTCCTGCTGAACTACGTTGGGGGAGACGTTTAATTACTAAACTGGACAGGTTGCATCCAGACAGAGTGGCAACAGAAGTCTCTCGACCAAAACCCCCAAGGGGGCTGCACATGGGCGATTGGGTTTGGGCCAGGAACTATGGGCCTGGAAACTTGTGGGTTCCTGGTCAGGTGATCAAAGAATCTGGACCCCTATCTTATAAAGTGGGGTTGGAGGGAGGGCGACTGGTCAGAAGACACATTGACCAACTTAGGAAAAGGGTTCCAGAATGGTCACTAAGTGAGGACTATGACACAAGTCCCTCCCGAGGTCCTCAAGCTGGTGCCCAAGCCAGCTCACACCAGAACCACCAGGGTTTTCCTTTCTCAGTGGAACCTGAGTCAGAAGAGGAACATGGCAGCTCAGAAGTGCAACATGGGACCCCTGACCAGGCAAACCAGCTGAATCTCAGTGACCGCTGTGCCTACTCTGCTAAACAGTCAGACTCTGCGGTGGGCCAACCTGGAGAGGCCAGCTAGAGCTAGGCCACACAAGCCTCCTGCATACCTCACAGATTACATTGTAAAATAAAGTGATGTATAGTGTTGTGAAACTTGTACCACTAACTACAGAAACTTGTGCATTGTGGAACTGCCATTACTGAAATGTAAGCCTGTTCATGAGACGTTGTTTAATCTCATTGTAGCTATTACTGCATTGGCAAGCCTGTTCAGACGTTGTTTAATCTCATTGTAGCCATAGTGAATTTATGATTTATTATTTTATTATTATTATCACTACAGTTGTTTGGAGTTGATTAATAAGTCTTGACAGCTGTTAAGATTATTCAAGGGTGTCATAGTCTCATCTAAGAGGGGAGGGGTGTTATGTATTGGGCTTGTGGTGTTACACCACGTGCATTGCTGGAGCAGCTAATGGCTCTCCAGCAACCCAGACAAGCCGTCTCCGGTCCTGCAATTGGTTAGCCCCAGGTGGCAAAAGTGGGTTCAAACCTATTGGCTGCCGCCTAGGGGCTAGGCTATATATTGTGATCAGTTGCAGCCCAAGTTCCAGTACAGTTCTAGCAACAATAAAGCATGTGTCATCTTGTACTCAGCCTCGTGTTTTCCTTCCTGCACCCAAGAGCCCACAACATAATAGTTTCTTCTACACACTTTAGTGACTATAATTTCACTACACCAAGAAGTTTATCCCATTCATATCCAAAAATACCAATCTAAAACTTTTCCCAAAAAAGGAAACCAAGCAGATTTAGATGTTGTTTGGTTTTCATTATTCATAATTCCCTATGTAGCAAAAATAAAATTGTATACCTCAATCTAAAGGCTATATCATACAGTAAACAACAAGAAATGGAAGCTTCTTCCTTACCTGTTCCAAGTGGTATGGCTCCATTACTTCCTGCTTTGTCAAAAGGCAGGATGTTGATTGATATTGAACTTTTCCATTCACAATTTAACATATGTTCTACTTCAGTATTCTGTATTTTCCCCACCATTTCATTGATTGCTGGAAATCAAGAAGAGCAGTGCTTCCTGTCATGATATATGAGAATCTAAATTTCACATTATAGAAGTGGAGGGGCAAATTTCAAAAGATTTTGCTATTTTTAATGGAAGATCTGTGTTCCATGTGTAGCAGGGCTGGCTGAAAGGCTTTTCAGGACCCTGCCTGGGAAGAGGGAGGCTTGGACACCTGCTGTCATTTTTGGACGTGGTGGGCGTGGATCGGGCAGAAGGAAAGAAAAAGGAGGAAAGAAAGGGGGTGGGGTGGTTGCTGTTGCTGTTGTGGGAGACAGACCAGGTGAAGTCTAAGAGGGATTTGAAGTTTTAGCTGATCCCTTTCTGTGAAGGAGAGGGAAGGAGGGAGTGAGAGTGAGAAGATGGAATTTTACTGCTTTCTTTCGCAGGGGGGATATCCCGAGTGCAGGCAAGAGAGAGAGTGAGGAGAGAGAAAGTTGCTGAGGTTGCTAAATTCAGATTTTAACAATAAAGGAATGGGGGGACGGGTTTTGACACCAACAAGACCTGAGATTGGGAATGACAACAGAAGAGAAGGAGACAGTGGTCACTGCTTTGGAGACCAGCGGCCATCCGAACTTTGATTATTGTTATTTGTGCAAGTTATAGATATTGTGGGGAGTTGCCCTTGTGGGGTGAGCTGCTACTGCAGAAAGCTGACTACCTTTGTTCATGTTCCTATCGCTGCCTGGAGCCAGGGTTTTCCCCATCCCACTTGTTTCCAAACATCGCTGTGAAATCATTGACTATTGCTGCTATGACTGCCTGGGGCAGTTAAACACTGTCATGCATTGACTATTGGGGTAGGGGCTGGTCATCTTTGTTCCTGAAAGCTCCCTCCTTTGACAACGAGAGTCTGCCACCTCCTCACTTTGTGTGAGCTTCTGCTACAAAAGATACTCTTTCTAACACCTTGAGAGTGCAGCTGCAGAGCGCAACAGAGGGGAGCGGGGCTGGGAGGGCCTGGGCTTTGGCAGCCTCTGAAGGGATAACGCTACACTTGTAATTCCAAGCATACTTGACCTTCATAAAAGTCTGTAATTTCTTTCTTGAAATTCATTTATAAAGAGTCCAAAGGCTGCAATATGCACATATAACCCATTTGAATAACAAACAGAAAATGTTTGGTCACTTCATTGACATTTATTTATTTTTATTTATTTATTTTAATTGCATTTATATCCCGCCCTTCTCCGAAGACTCAGGGCGGCTTAAAAGCTTAGCAGTAGCCTTCATTCTATGTATATGCCTGCTTATTAGGGCTTTCACACACACCCCAAGCGGCATTATTACAAAGTCAGCTTATTGCCCCCAACAATCTGGGTCCTCATTTTACCTACCTCGGAAGGATGGAAGGCTGAGTCAACCTTGAGCCTGGTGGGATGTGAACCTGCACTAATTGCAGGCAGCTGGTGTTACTTAAGGAGGCATTAGCCCACTGCTCCACCAAGGCTCTTTATGCAAAGAATGGAAAAAGAATGACTTGAACATCTGACTTAGCCAAAATAAATGTTATAATACTCCAGCTAACCAATTTGGCGGAACCAAAGCAGTCTTCTTCAGGTATCATCCAAACCTAATGTAATCCTCAAAATTCTTTATTGGGAAACTCAACTTCAGTCTCAGAATTTCCTGTGTCCTCTCAGACTCTTCTATTATAAAGATGCATACAGTTATTGTCAGCAATGGGACAAATATGGAACTCCACAATTTGGTTGAGTATTGATGATCCAGTATGTGCTATCCATGACAGACACAACTATTTTTTGATGCAGAACTACTTCTTCAGCTTTTTAAATAAGTTGCAGCATTATTTCTCTTTGCAATAAACAATCATTTCAGTAAAAAAAAAAAGCAGTGAGGTCTCACTCACTAGTCAGTCCGTGTGTCAGGTCCCCAAATCCTTTTTGTTTTCCCTGCATATGTGCTCTTCTTTGGGGCTTGCCATTCTGCTGGGTGGGGGGGTTGCTTTTGCTTGGGATAGCTTTTGCTTCCTGCTTTTCCTCTCCCACCCCTATCCACTTGAGAAAAGATTGTGTCTCCCTTATCAGGGAGACAGCTACGGAGAAACAAAATTGGGAAAAACCTTGAGAGGTGTGCCAACTGGGCCAGTTACCCAAAACATTGTACCACCTGTGGATTGGCTGGATTGCAAATGGACACTATGACTTTGGTGAGAGGAGGAAGATTGCTAGTTGAACTATGCCATTTAAGCAGGCTTTTCCCCAGATCTCACCTTGACTTCCCTGCTGTCACTAAACCCCTAATAAAAGTTCCTTTTGAGACAATGCCTGTTTCAAGAGTTCTGCTTTCTTGGGTGATTAGCTGAGGTGGGTCCTTACCTAGTGGTTTAGGGGGAAAAATACTCCCATAGAGCCAAAATGGGTCCAGCTAATTACTAATATCTTGTTTCACTCTATCCCTTCAGTGTTTGACAGACAAATATAATTACACTGAGGTTGGAGAAAAGGAGGTGCAACAGTCAAATGAATGAAATTATGTGCACCATATACAGCACAGCACACTGAATGAGCCATGTTTCTATTTCTGACCTCAGCATGTTGGCAGGTGTACTATGTCTCTTCTTTCCTCTACAGCTGTTTCTATACCTCCTTTCAACAAAGACAGTCAACCCTGCTAAGTCCATTTCCCAATTTTGCATCCTAGCATTGGTCTATGAGTTTCATATTGATGGTCGCTGCCTTAGTAAGGGGTGTGACTAGTACCTGAAAATAAAAAGTAATCTTTGTTAAATCCAAAAGATTATATCCCTGCTGATGAACTTGAGTTGGTGGCACAGTGCAATTCATGCGGAAGGCCTATTTTCTGATTGGGATGAAGCAACTTCCCTGGCAGCAGTTGTTAATGCCTGCAACAGACTGAAGAGAAGCTGCCAACATTCAAAAACTCTGATGAAGTGAGCCAACCTCAGACTAATAATTTTATGTCTCAATATAAAGTGGAAGAAATTACATAAAAATAGACAATTTTAACAGTATGGTATTCTGCTATGAGAGGAGGCTAAATAACACAGTTGCCATATGAACATCTTTCTCCTATCTACAGTACCTAACTTTAGCACACCCCATATGTCTATTTGTCTGATAACTGAACTTAACTGAGAGAGCATTAAATGGAGAGGGAGCTCTTAACACTTAGTGCCTCAAAGGGGGGAAAACGCTTTAGGGTGAAACACCTACCAATGGAGTATACCTTTTGTTGTAACCTTTGGAGAAAAAAATGAGACTCAAATTAGCACTTGCTTTGGAATGGTGCCCCAACAAACTGTGATGCTCAAACACATACAATACACACTATGCCATTTACAGTCAACTGTGGCTTAAGACAAACACCAGGTTTTTAAAATTAAAAAAAAAAGTTGTTTCAGAAAGGAATGGCTTCATTGGAAAACTTCATTTACCCACTTTTACAGCAGGGAGTAAATATTTCAAAGCAGATTTTGGAATTTTTTCAAAGACCCGTACAATATGGTTGGCCGGAGGAGATAGTAAAAAAAGAGACTCTCTCTCTCTCTCTCTCTCTCTCTCTCTCTCTCTCTCTCTCTCTCTCTCTCTCTCTCTCTCTCTCTCTCTCTGTGTGTGTGTGTGTGTGTGTGCGTGTGTGTGTGTAAATATTACATAAAGGTGTTCTCTATGTTCAGAGTGTTGCCATCTAGTGGCAGAAGGGCAAATCCATTTGCATGGAAACCTAAGTGGCAAATATCAAACTGTTTTCCAAGATGGATGCCAAGAAGTCAGTATGAACAAAATTAAATTTTTGCAAAACCTTGCTGGCATATTGGTTGTGAGGAGTTAGATTAATCAGCAAAATGTAGTCATAAATACAAGGCTTTTTAAGTCGCCACCACCACACTTCTTTTTAAGTTATTTGTAGGCCTAGAAATCCAACTCCTGCCATGCATTTTGTACAAGAGATCTGGATTATGTTCCTATAGTTGTTACTACACAATCACACAGTATTATTTCCAGAGAGAAAAGTAAAGCTGTGTTCAATGGTCTGCCTGAAAATGTCTTTTCCTTACTCTTTTCATGATGATTTCTGCTTCCTGTGAAGCCCCCTAGCATTATATCATTTGTTTCTACCCTAAGATATTCATTTGTGTATACTAAGTTCCCCAAAGCTATATTTTGACATATGAAAATAAATACAGTATATCCTGTATGCACACCTTAAAACTTCCTTATATGACACTCTTCAGCCATGAGAAACAATGAGCATCCAGGTTTTCCAAAGAAGTCAACAGTCAAGCGGGATTGAAGTCATTCAAGATGGTGATATAGAAGCAATGGATGTTGATGAAAGAAAATTTCAAAATGGTCTCCATTCAGCATTACATAGATTAACTATGCATATTTTAAGGTATATTTTTGATGTAGAAAAAATAGATGCTTTCAGAACCATCTTTCTCCAGTTATTACTGGAAATATGCATTCCAAAAACAATGTGTTTCTAAAAGCAGATAAAAAATACCCCTAGATATGTTTAAAAAGCATTCATATCAAAGGTCCTTGTGTTATAAATTCTGTAATAGGAAGATTTGCATAATAGCATCAGGTAACTTTCCATTTCAAAAAATATCAAGGAAATGTGTGTTAAAAGCGGCATGCAGAAGAACTTTCATACAAAAGTTTGAAACGTTAGGAATAAGAATTTTTGATGGCACATTTAAAAACTCTTCTAAAAGCATAGTAAACTGGAATATTATTTCACTCATATCCTTCTACTCTGAACATCCCTAATAGATGCACAATTCAGCTACAAGGACAGGGGGAGGCATAAACTATATAGCTCTCTCTGTTCTTTAGCCTTGAATGTTGTGCTTGTAACTGTCCCCCTTTAGCTCGCTTGTTGGAGAGTTCATATCTCTGCAAGAGCAAGAATCTCTCAAACATCTTCAGTGCTGGCAAAAAAGATTGAAATATTGGCTTAAAATTCCTTAACAGATTCCACTCTATCATCTTTTTTAATTAATTTTTTTAAAAAAAATCAAGCCTCCGCACCAACTATTATGCTAATGCAACATTAATGTTAAGACTTTTCATTGGATGCATGTCAAGAAATTCAAGAGCTATTGTTCCCACAGCAACCATATTTTATCAATCTGCCACCAGTATGTAGTAGGCTTGTTTGAGGAGAGTATGCTCTGGCAGTCGTCAACTTTTTATGTATCATTTAAATATAATTTCACTTAGGCAAGGAAAAAGGGAGGATTCTCCTCATCCCCAGCTGAATTTCATGACCATACACAAAGAAGATGAAGGAGGAGGGAACTGCTCAGTTTTTTGCTGCTTGGTTCCCTACACCTGATTGGCTTTCATCCCTTGCCACCAAGGCCAAAGACTCTTAAGGTGGTGAATCTAGAAAAAACAAGGAAGTTAAATGTTATATTAATATTTTACATAACTGAATAAAGTACAAATTTTCACTATTAATTTATCCATTACATACCCAATAGGCTTTTCTTTTGAGAACACAGGAGATGGATTATACATTTAATTTTTTTTATTCCTTTATTTTACTGCAAGGTTGGGATTAAAAATCCAAGATATATTTACTTATTCTTCCACACAACTATACCCTACTAGGCTTTCCAGTATCAGGAACAGTACATTTCAAAAGAGAATTGTCTGGGTGCAGAATCTCTACCATAATTTGACACTAAGGTTTTAAGATAGGCCTGGATACATCCAACTTATTCTTAGATGCATACACCCACACATTCTTCAAATGCCTTTTTAAAATCAGTTTAATTAAAACCTGGAGACAAAAAAAATCAAGTTGCAGGAATGCTTGCAGTAAAAGAAGGTTTTTTTAAAAAAAAACTGCCAAAAAGAGGTCATCTTTTCGTGCTAGTAGGTCTATCTCCAAGCTGTGCTCTGGTCTAAAGCCCAAATGTAAGGCATCCAGGGAGTTGACAGATGTCACATGTTGAGAGAGCTTGGTTGTCAATACTCTCAGTGTTTTTGGCAAGAAACAGGAGGATGGAGAGACTTTCTCTGTCAAGTGTTGGCATCCTGTGGATCAGTCAAATTATAACAGAGGCTGGCAAGGGATACTTATCAGCCTTGCACAAAATAGAATTCCCCCCCATATAATAGTTGCACCGATGCATGCATATATATATATATATATATATATATATATATATATATATATATATATATATATATATATATATATATATATATATATATATATATATATATATATATATATATATATATATATATATATATGTTTTCTTAGGTTTTCGCGGGTCTTTGTATGTGGATCTTTGGTTATTCGGGTTTTTCCCCGCGTAGAACTAAAGGTGTAGGTGCAACGTTTCGACGGAATCCCATCCGTCATCATCAGGCTGGTGGCTTTAGCTTCCTTCTTCTGGGAGAAGCATGTGGCTGTTTGTTCCTCTTTTTTAAACTGCCAGAGGGGGTGTGTTCTGTGGGTGGAGGTGTGCTCTGATTGGGTGGGGGATTAAGTGTGTTCTGATTGGGTGGGAGTGTGTTTTGAATGGTGGGTGTGTTCTGATTGGGTGGGGGTGTGTTTTGAGTGGATGGGCTGGTCTCAGCTGCCAGCCTTAGACCTGAGCTGGTGAGTTGTGCTGCTTTTGTTCAGCT